>NC_091229.1:1785599-1935887 GCF_040958095.1 Procambarus clarkii
CTGAGATTTGAAGGCCAAATCACATATCGTGATACTACATGAAATAGTATCGAAATATTGGTAAAAATGAATATATTTACATAATATCAAACTACATGAAAAACGTGAAAAAGTCAATATTTAACCATATTTGAGGATTTTAGCTTCAAATCATAGAGCGAGGTTTCGTATTATTTAGATCCAAGAATAGACATATGACAATGTTGTTTCCAATACAAATTATAAAAATCAATGTGTTTTCATTAGAATTAACTAAAATGTTCTTGACTTTCCGTTTATATTACCGAGGGAAGATGTACACGTAAAACCGCTCTAATCCGGCTGAAACGTCGATATATGCAATAAAAACCGAACTTCTCCCCTTTTCATTATCTTACTCAGTATTTTAACGAGAAACAAATAGATGATTGAAAATGAAATATTTAAGGTTATTATCTAATCAATTATGTGTTTGCATCATTTTTATCGTATATATATGAATTAATACCCATAGACTGAAAATTCACAGAAACGTGGAAAACGGCAAAATATTGCCTAATTCGATGATATTTTATTTAAGTCACATAAAGGAAAAGGGGATGATAAACGTCAAAATATTGCTAAATTCGATGATTTTTCGTACGAAACAAAAGGCAAGAAAACTTGCTTAAAATGCAATATTATGCAAAATTCTGAGATTTGAAGGCCAAATCACATATCGTGATAATACATGAAATAGTATCGAAATATTGGTAAAAATGAATATATTTACATAATATATAACTACATGAAAAACGTGAAAAAAGTCAATATTTAACCATATTTGAGGATTTTAGCTTCAAATCATAGAGCGAGGTTTCGTATTATTTAGATCCAAGAATAGACATATGACAATGTTGTTTCCAATACAAATTATAAAAATCAATGTGTTTTCATTAGAATTAACTAAAATGTTCTTGACTTTCCGTTTATATTACCGAGGGAAGATGTACACGTAAAACCGCTCTAATCCGGCTGAAACGTCGATATATGCAACAAAAACCGAACTTCTCCCCTTTTCATTATCTTACTCAGTATTTTAACGAGAAACAAATAGATGATTGAAAATGAAGTATTTAAGGTTATTATCTAATAAATTATGTGTTTGCATCATTTTTATCGTATATATATGAATTAATACCCATAGACTGAAAATTCACAAAAACGTGGAAAACGGCAAAATATTCCCTAATTCGATGATATTTTGTTTAAGTCACATAAAGGAAAAGGGGATGATAAACGTCAAAATATTGCTAAATTCGATGATTTTTCGTACGAAACAAAAGGCAAGAAAACTTGCTTAAAATGCAATATTATGCAAAATTCTGAGATTTGAAGGCCAAATCACATATCGTGATACTACATGAAATAGAATCGAAATATTGGTAAAAATGAATATATTTACATAATATCAAACTACATGAAAAACGTGAAAAAAGTCAATATTTAACCATATTTGAGGATTTTAACTTCAAATCATAGAGCGAGGTTTCGTATTATTTAGATCCAAGAATAGACATATGACAATGTTGTTTCCAATACAAATTATAAAAATCAATGTGTTTTCATTAGAATTAATTAAATGTTCTTGACTTTCCGTTTATATTACCGAGGGAAGATGTACACGTAAAACCGCTCTAATCCGGCTGAAACGTCGATATATGCAATAAAAACCGAACTTCTCCCCTTTTCATTATCTTACTCAGTATTTTAACGAGAAACAAATAGATGATTGAAAATGAAGTATTTAAGGTTATTATCTAATCAATTATGTGTTTGCATCATTTTTATCGTATATATATGAATTAATACCCATAGACTGAAAATTCACAAAAACGTGGAAAACGGCAAAATATTCCCTAATTCGATGATATTTTGTTTAAGTCACATAAAGGAAAAGGGGATGATAAACGTCAAAATATTGCTAAATTCGATGATTTTTCGTACGAAACAAAAGGCAAGAAAACTTGCTTAAAATGCAATATTATGGGAAATTCTGAGATTTGAAGGCCAAATCACATATTGTGATACTACATGAAATAGCATCGAAATATTGGTAAAAATGAATATATTTACGTTATATCAAACTACATGAAAAACGTGAAAAAAGTCAATATATAACCATATATGAGGATTTTAACTTCAAATCATAGAGCGAGGTTTCGTATTATTTAGATCCAAGAAAAGACATATGACAGTGTTGTTACCAATACAAATGATAAAAATCAATGTGTTTTCATTGGTATTAACTAAAATGTTCCTGATTTTCCGTTTATATTACAGATGGAAGATGTACACGAAAATCGCTCTATTCCAGCTGAAACGTCGATATATGCAATAAAAACAGAACTCCCCTTTTCAATATGTTACTCAGTATTTTAACGAGAAACAAATAGTTGATTGAAAATGAAGTATTTAAAGTTATTATCTAATCAATTATGTGTTTGCATAATTTTTATCGTATATATATGAATTAATACCCATAGACTGAAAATTCACAGAAACGTGGAAAACGGCAAAATATTGCCTAATTCGATGATATTTTATTTAAGTCACATAAAGGAAAAGGGGATGATAAACGTCAAAATATTACTAAATTCGATGATTTTTCGTACGAAACAAAAGGCAAGAAAACTTGCTTAAAATGCAATATTATGCGAAATTCTGAGATTTGAAGGCCAAATCACATATCGTGATACTACATGAAATAGTATCGAAATATTGGTAAAAATTAATATATTTACGTAATATCAAACTACATGAAAAACGTGAAAAAAGTCAATATTTAACCATATTTGAGGATTTTAACTTCAAATCATAGAGCGAGGTTTCGTATTATTTAGATCCAAGAATAGACATATGACAATGTTGTTTCCAATACAAATTATAAAAATCAATGTGTTTTCATTAGAATTAACTAAAATGTTCTTGACTTTCCGTTTATATTACCGAGGGAAGATGTACACGTAAAACCGCTCTAATCCGGCTGAAACGTCGATATATGCAATAAAAACCGAACTTCTCCCCTTTTCATTATCTTACTCAGTATTTTAACGAGAAACAAATAGATGATTGAAAATGAAATATTTAAGGTTATTATCTAATCAATTATGTGTTTGCATCATTTTTATCGTATATATATGAATTAATACCCATAGACTGAAAATTCACAGAAACGCTGAAAACGGCCAAATATTGCCTAATTCGATGATATTTTATTTAAGTCACATAAAGGAAAAGGGGATGATAAACGTCAAAATATTGCTAAATTCGATGATTTTTCGTACGAAACAAAAGGCAAGAAAACTTGCTTAAAATGCAATATTATGCAAAATTCTGAGATTTGAAGGCCAAATCACATATCGTGATACTACATGAAATAGTATCGAAATATTGGTAAAAATGAATATATTTACATAATATCAAACTACATGAAAAACGTGAAAAAAGTCAATATTTAACCATATTTGAGGATTTTAGCTTCAAATCATAGAGCGAGGTTTCGTATTATTTAGATCCAAGAATAGACATATGACAATGTTGTTTCCAATACAAATTATAAAAATCAATGTGTTTTCATTAGAATTAACTAAAATGTTCTTGACTTTCCGTTTATATTACCGAGGGAAGATGTACACGTAAAACCGCTCTAATCCGGCTGAAACGTCGATATATGCAACAAAAACCGAACTTCTCCCCTTTTCATTATCTTACTCAGTATTTTAACGAGAAACAAATAGATGATTGAAAATGAAGTATTTAAGGTTATTATCTAATCAATTATGTGTTTGCATCATTTTTATCGTATATATATGAATTAATACCCATAGACTGAAAATTCACAAAAACGTGGAGAACGGCAAAATATTCCCTAATTCGATGATATTTTGTTTAAGTCACATAAAGGAAAAGGGGATGATAAACGTCAAAATATTGCTAAATTCGATGATTTTTCGTACGAAACAAAAGGCAAGAAAACTTGCTTAAAATGCAATATTATGGGAAATTCTGAGATTTGAAGGCCAAATGACATATTGTGATACTACATGAAATAGCATCGAAATATTGGTAAAAATGAATATATTTACGTTATATCAAACTACATGAAAAACGTGAAAAAAGTCAATATATAACCATATATGAGGATTTTAACTTCAAATCATAGAGCGAGGTTTCGTATTATTTAGATCCAAGAAAAGACATATGACAGTGTTGTTACCAATACAAATGATAAAAATCAATGTGTTTTCATTGGTATTAACTAAAATGTTCCTGATTTTCCGTTTATATTACCGATGGAAGATGTACACGAAAATCGCTCTATTCCAGCTGAAACGTCGATATATGCAATAAAAACAGAACTCCCCTTTTCAATATGTTACTCAGTATTTTAACGAGAAACAAATAGTTGATTGAAAATGAAGTATTTAAAGTTATTATCTAATCAATTATGTGTTTGCATAATTTTTATCGTATATATATGAATTAATACCCATAGACTGAAAATTCACAGAAACGTGGAAAACGGCAAAATATTGCCTAATTCGATGATATTTTATTTAAGTCACATAAAGGAAAAGGGGATGATAAACGTCAAAATATTGCTAAATTCGATGATTTTTCGTACGAAACAAAAGGCAAGAAAACTTGCTTAAAATGCAATATTATGCAAAATTCTGAGATTTGAAGGCCAAATCACATATCGTGATACTACATGAAATAGTATCGAAATATTGGTAAAAATTAATATATTTACGTAATATCAAACTACATGAAAAACGTGAAAAAAGTCAATATTTAACCATATTTGAGGATTTTAACTTCAAATCATAGAGCGAGGTTTCGTATTATTTAGATCCAAGAATAGACATATGACAATGTTGTTTCCAATACAAATTATAAAAATCAATGTGTTTTCATTAGAATTAACTAAAATGTTCTTGACTTTCCGTTTATATTACCGAGGGAAGATGTACACGTAAAACCGCTCTAATCCGGCTGAAACGTCGATATATGCAACAAAAACCGAACTTCTCCCCTTTTCATTATCTTACTCAGTATTTTAACGAGAAACAAATAGATGATTGAAAATGAAGTATTTAAGGTTATTATCTAATCAATTATGTGTTTGCATCATTTTTATCGTATATATATGAATTAATACCCATAGACTGAAAATTCACAAAAACGTGGAGAACGGCAAAATATTCCCTAATTCGATGATATTTTGTTTAAGTCACATAAAGGAAAAGGGGATGATAAACGTCAAAATATTGCTAAATTCGATGATTTTTCGTACGAAACAAAAGGCAAGAAAACTTGCTTAAAATGCAATATTATGGGAAATTCTGAGATTTGAAGGCCAAATCACATATTGTGATACTACATGAAATAGCATCGAAATATTGGTAAAAATGAATATATTTACGTTATATCAAACTACATGAAAAACGTGAAAAAAGTCAATATATAACCATATATGAGGATTTTAACTTCAAATCATAGAGCGAGGTTTCGTATTATTTAGATCCAAGAAAAGACATATGACAGTGTTGTTACCAATACAAATGATAAAAATCAATGTGTTTTCATTGGTATTAACTAAAATGTTCCTGATTTTCCGTTTATATTACCGATGGAAGATGTACACGAAAATCGCTCTATTCCAGCTGAAACGTCGATATATGCAATAAAAACAGAACTCCCCTTTTCAATATGTTACTCAGTATTTTAACGAGAAACAAATAGTTGATTGAAAATGAAGTATTTAAAGTTATTATCTAATCAATTATGTGTTTGCATAATTTTTATCGTATATATATGAATTAATACCCATAGACTGAAAATTCACAGAAACGTGGAAAACGGCAAAATATTGCCTAATTCGATGATATTTTATTTAAGTCACATAAAGGAAAAGGGGATGATAAACGTCAAAATATTGCTAAATTCGATGATTTTTCGTACGAAACAAAAGGCAAGAAAACTTGCTTAAAATGCAATATTATGCAAAATTCTGAGATTTGAAGGCCAAATCACATATCGTGATACTACATGAAATAGTATCGAAATATTGGTAAAAATTAATATATTTACGTAATATCAAACTACATGAAAAACGTGAAAAAAGTCAATATTTAACCATATTTGAGGATTTTAACTTCAAATCATAGAGCGAGGTTTCGTATTATTTAGATCCAAGAATAGACATATGACAATGTTGTTTCCAATACAAATTATAAAAATCAATGTGTTTTCATTAGAATTAACTAAAATGTTCTTGACTTTCCGTTTATATTACCGAGGGAAGATGTACACGTAAAACCGCTCTAATCCGGCTGAAACGTCGATATATGCAACAAAAACCGAACTTCTCCCCTTTTCATTATCTTACTCAGTATTTTAACGAGAAACAAATAGATGATTGAAAATGAAGTATTTAAGGTTATTATCTAATCAATTATGTGTTTGCATCATTTTTATCGTATATATATGAATTAATACCCATAGACTGAAAATTCACAAAAACGTGGAAAACGGCAAAATATTCCCTAATTCGATGATATTTTGTTTAAGTCACATAAAGGAAAAGGGGATGATAAACGTCAAAATATTGCTAAATTCGATGATTTTTCGTACGAAACAAAAGGCAAGAAAACTTGCTTAAAATGCAATATTATGCAAAATTCTGAGATTTGAAGGCCAAATCACATATCGTGATACTACATGAAATAGTATCGAAATATTGGTAAAAATGAATATATTTACATAATATCAAACTACATGAAAAACGTGAAAAAAGTCAATATTTAACCATATTTGAGGATTTTAGCTTCAAATCATAGAGCGAGGTTTCGTATTATTTAGATCCAAGAATAGACATATGACAATGTTGTTTCCAATACAAATTATAAAAATCAATGTGTTTTCATTAGAATTAACTAAAATGTTCTTGACTTTCCGTTTATATTACCGAGGGAAGATGTACACGTAAAACCGCTCTAATCCGGCTGAAACGTCGATATATGCAACAAAAACCGAACTTCTCCCCTTTTCATTATCTTACTCAGTATTTTAACGAGAAACAAATAGATGATTGAAAATGAAGTATTTAAGGTTATTATCTAATCAATTATGTGTTTGCATCATTTTTATCGTATATATATGAATTAATACCCATAGACTGAAAATTCACAAAAACGTGGAAAACGGCAAAATATTCCCTAATTCGATGATATTTTGTTTAAGTCACATAAAGGAAAAGGGGATGATAAACGTCAAAATATTGCTAAATTCGATGATTTTTCGTACGAAACAAAAGGCAAGAAAACTTGCTTAAAATGCAATATTATGCAAAATTCTGAGATTTGAAGGCCAAATCACATATCGTGATACTACATGAAATAGTATCGAAATATTGGTAAAAATGAATATATTTACATAATATCAAACTACATGAAAAACGTGAAAAAAGTCAATATTTAACCATATTTGAGGATTTTAGCTTCAAATCATAGAGCGAGGTTTCGTATTATTTAGATCCAAGAATAGACATATGACAATGTTGTTTCCAATACAAATTATAAAAATCAATGTGTTTTCATTAGAATTAACTAAAATGTTCTTGACTTTCCGTTTATATTACCGAGGGAAGATGTACACGTAAAACCGCTCTAATCCGGCTGAAACGTCGATATATGCAACAAAAACCGAACTTCTCCCCTTTTCATTATCTTACTCAGTATTTTAACGAGAAACAAATAGATGATTGAAAATGAAGTATTTAAGGTTATTATCTAATCAATTATGTGTTTGCATCATTTTTATCGTATATATATGAATTAATACCCATAGACTGAAAATTCACAAAAACGTGGAGAACGGCAAAATATTCCCTAATTCGATGATATTTTGTTTAAGTCACATAAAGGAAAAGGGGATGATAAACGTCAAAATATTGCTAAATTCGATGATTTTTCGTACGAAACAAAAGGCAAGAAAACTTGCTTAAAATGCAATATTATGGGAAATTCTGAGATTTGAAGGCCAAATCACATATTGTGATACTACATGAAATAGCATCGAAATATTGGTAAAAATGAATATATTTACGTTATATCAAACTACATGAAAAACGTGAAAAAAGTCAATATATAACCATATATGAGGATTTTAACTTCAAATCATAGAGCGAGGTTTCGTATTATTTAGATCCAAGAAAAGACATATGACAGTGTTGTTACTAATACAAATGATAAAAATCAATGTGTTTTCATTGGTATTAACTAAAATGTTCCTGATTTTCCGTTTATATTACCGATGGAAGATGTACACGAAAATCGCTCTATTCCAGCTGAAACGTCGATATATGCAATAAAAACAGAACTCCCCTTTTCAATATGTTACTCAGTATTTTAACGAGAAACAAATAGTTGATTGAAAATGAAGTATTTAAAGTTATTATCTAATCAATTATGTGTTTGCATAATTTTTATCGTATATATATGAATTAATACCCATAGACTGAAAATTCACAGAAACGTGGAAAACGGCAAAATATTGCCTAATTCGATGATATTTTATTTAAGTCACATAAAGGAAAAGGGGATGATAAACGTCAAAATATTGCTAAATTCGATGATTTTTCGTACGAAACAAAAGGCAAGAAAACTTGCTTAAAATGCAATATTATGCAAAATTCTGAGATTTGAAGGCCAAATCACATATCGTGATACTACATGAAATAGTATCGAAATATTGGTAAAAATGAATATATTTACATAATAAATAACTACATGAAAAACGTGAAAAAAGTCAATATTTAACCATATTTGAGGATTTTAGCTTCAAATCATAGAGCGAGGTTTCGTATTATTTAGATCCAAGAATAGACATATGACAATGTTGTTTCCAATACAAATTATAAAAATCAATGTGTTTTCATTAGAATTAACTAAAATGTTCTTGACTTTCCGTTTATATTACCGAGGGAAGATGTACACGTAAAACCGCTCTAATCCGGCTGAAACGTCGATATATGCAACAAAAACCGAACTTCTCCCCTTTTCATTATCTTACTCAGTATTTTAACGAGAAACAAATAGATGATTGAAAATGAAGTATTTAAGGTTATTATCTAATCAATTATGTGTTTGCATCATTTTTATCGTATATATATGAATTAATACCCATAGACTGAAAATTCACAAAAACGTGGAAAACGGCAAAATATTCCCTAATTCGATGATATTTTGTTTAAGTCACATAAAGGAAAAGGGGATGATAAACGTCAAAATATTGCTAAATTCGATGATTTTTCGTACGAAACAAAAGGCAAGAAAACTTGCTTAAAATGCAATATTATGGGAAATTCTGAGATTTGAAGGCCAAATCACATATTGTGATACTACATGAAATAGCATCGAAATATTGGTAAAAATGAATATATTTACGTTATATCAAACTACATGAAAAACGTGAAAAAAGTCAATATATAACCATATATGAGGATTTTAACTTCAAATCATAGAGCGAGGTTTCGTATTATTTAGATCCAAGAAAAGACATATGACAGTGTTGTTACCAATACAAATGATAAAAATCAATGTGTTTTCATTGGTATTAACTAAAATGTTCCTGATTTTCCGTTTATATTACCGATGGAAGATGTACACGAAAATCGCTCTATTCCAGCTGAAACGTCGATATATGCAATAAAAACAGAACTCCCCTTTTCAATATGTTACTCAGTATTTTAACGAGAAACAAATAGTTGATTGAAAATGAAGTATTTAAAGTTATTATCTAATCGATTATGTGTTTGCATAATTTTTATCGTATATATATGAATTAATACCCATAGACTGAAAATTCACAGAAACGTGGAAAACGGCAAAATATTGCCTAATTCGATGATATTTTATTTAAGTCACATAAAGGAAAAGGGGATGATAATTGTCAAAATATTACTAAATTCGATGATTTTTCGTACGAAACAAAAGGCAAGAAAACTTGCTTAAAATGCAATATTATGCGAAATTCTGAGATTTGAAGGCCAAATCACATATCGTGATACTACATGAAATAGTATCGAAATATTGGTAAAAATTAATATATTTACGTAATATCAAACTACATGAAAAACGTGAAAAAAGTCAATATTTAACCATATTTGAGGATTTTAACTTCAAATCATAGAGCGAGGTTTCGTATTATTTAGATCCAAGAATAGACATATGACAATGTTGTTTCCAATACAAATTATAAAAATCAATGTGTTTTCATTAGAATTAACTAAAATGTTCTTGACTTTCCGTTTATATTACCGAGGGAAGATGTACACGTAAAACCGCTCTAATCCGGCTGAAACGTCGATATATGCAACAAAAACCGAACTTCTCCCCTTTTCATTATCTTACTCAGTATTTTAACGAGAAACAAATAGATGATTGAAAATGAAGTATTTAAGGTTATTATCTAATCAATTATGTGTTTGCATCATTTTTATCGTATATATATGAATTAATACCCATAGACTGAAAATTCACAAAAACGTGGAAAACGGCAAAATATTCCCTAATTCGATGATATTTTGTTTAAGTCACATAAAGGAAAAGGGGATGATAAACGTCAAAATATTGCTAAATTCGATGATTTTTCGTACGAAACAAAAGGCAAGAAAACTTGCTTAAAATGCAATATTATGGGAAATTCTGAGATTTGAAGGCCAAATCACATATTGTGATACTACATGAAATAGCATCGAAATATTGGTAAAAATGAATATATTTACGTTATATCAAACTACATGAAAAACGTGAAAAAAGTCAATATATAACCATATATGAGGATTTTAACTTCAAATCATAGAGCGAGGTTTCGTATTATTTAGATCCAAGAAAAGACATATGACAGTGTTGTTACCAATACAAATGATAAAAATCAATGTGTTTTCATTGGTATTAACTAAAATGTTCCTGATTTTCCGTTTATATTACCGATGGAAGATGTACACGAAAATCGCTCTATTCCAGCTGAAACGTCGATATATGCAATAAAAACAGAACTCCCCTTTTCAATATGTTACTCAGTATTTTAACGAGAAACAAATAGTTGATTGAAAATGAAGTATTTAAAGTTATTATCTAATCAATTATGTGTTTGCATAATTTTTATCGTATATATATGAATTAATACCCATAGACTGAAAATTCACAGAAACGTGGAAAACGGCAAAATATTGCCTAATTCGATGATATTTTATTTAAGTCACATAAAGGAAAAGGGGATGATAAACGTCAAAATATTGCTAAATTCGATGATTTTTCGTACGAAGCAAAAGGCAAGAAAACTTGCTTAAAATGCAATATTATGCGAAATTCTGAGATTTGAAGGCCAAATCACATATCGTGATACTACATGAAATAGTATCGAAATATTGGTAAAAATTAATATATTTACGTAATATCAAACTACATGAAAAACGTGAAAAAAGTCAATATTTAACCATATTTGAGGATTTTAACTTCAAATCATAGAGCGAGGTTTCGTATTATTTAGATCCAAGAATAGACATATGACAATGTTGTTTCCAATACAAATTATAAAAATCAATGTGTTTTCATTAGAATTAACTAAAATGTTCTTGACTTTCCGTTTATATTACCGAGGGAAGATGTACACGTAAAACCGCTCTAATCCGGCTGAAACGTCGATATATGCAACAAAAACCGAACTTCTCCCCTTTTCATTATCTTACTCAGTATTTTAACGAGAAACAAATAGATGATTGAAAATGAAGTATTTAAGGTTATTATCTAATCAATTATGTGTTTGCATCATTTTTATCGTATATATATGAATTAATACCCATAGACTGAAAATTCACAAAAACGTGGAAAACGGCAAAATATTCCCTAATTCGATGATATTTTGTTTAAGTCACATAAAGGAAAAGGGGATGATAAACGTCAAAATATTGCTAAATTCGATGATTTTTCGTACGAAACAAAAGGCAAGAAAACTTGCTTAAAATGCAATATTATGCAAAATTCTGAGATTTGAAGGCCAAATCACATATCGTGATACTACATGAAATAGTATCGAAATATTGGTAAAAATGAATATATTTACATAATATCAAACTACATGAAAAACGTGAAAAAAGTCAATATTTAACCATATTTGAGGATTTTAGCTTCAAATCATAGAGCGAGGTTTCGTATTATTTAGATCCAAGAATAGACATATGACAATGTTGTTTCCAATACAAATTATAAAAATCAATGTGTTTTCATTAGAATTAACTAAAATGTTCTTGACTTTCCGTTTATATTACCGAGGGAAGATGTACACGTAAAACCGCTCTAATCCGGCTGAAACGTCGATATATGCAACAAAAACCGAACTTCTCCCCTTTTCATTATCTTACTCAGTATTTTAACGAGAAACAAATAGATGATTGAAAATGAAGTATTTAAGGTTATTATCTAATCAATTATGTGTTTGCATCATTTTTATCGTATATATATGAATTAATACCCATAGACTGAAAATTCACAAAAACGTGGAGAACGGCAAAATATTCCCTAATTCGATGATATTTTGTTTAAGTCACATAAAGGAAAAGGGGATGATAAACGTCAAAATATTGCTAAATTCGATGATTTTTCGTACGAAACAAAAGGCAAGAAAACTTGCTTAAAATGCAATATTATGGGAAATTCTGAGATTTGAAGGCCAAATCACATATTGTGATACTACATGAAATAGCATCGAAATATTGGTAAAAATGAATATATTTACGTTATATCAAACTACATGAAAAACGTGAAAAAAGTCAATATATAACCATATATGAGGATTTTAACTTCAAATCATAGAGCGAGGTTTCGAATTATTTAGATCCAAGAAAAGACATATGACAGTGTTGTTACTAATACAAATGATAAAAATCAATGTGTTTTCATTGGTATTAACTAAAATGTTCCTGATTTTCCGTTTATATTACCGATGGAAGATGTACACGAAAATCGCTCTATTCCAGCTGAAACGTCGATATATGCAATAAAAACAGAACTCCCCTTTTCAATATGTTACTCAGTATTTTAACGAGAAACAAATAGTTGATTGAAAATGAAGTATTTAAAGTTATTATCTAATCAATTATGTGTTTGCATAATTTTTATCGTATATATATGAATTAATACCCATAGACTGAAAATTCACAGAAACGTGGAAAACGGCAAAATATTGCCTAATTCGATGATATTTTATTTAAGTCACATAAAGGAAAAGGGGATGATAAACGTCAAAATATTGCTAAATTCGATGATTTTTCGTACGAAACAAAAGGCAAGAAAACTTGCTTAAAATGCAATATTATGCAAAATTCTGAGATTTGAAGGCCAAATCACATATCGTGATACTACATGAAATAGTATCGAAATATTGGTAAAAATGAATATATTTACATAATAAATAACTACATGAAAAACGTGAAAAAAGTCAATATTTAACCATATTTGAGGATTTTAGCTTCAAATCATAGAGCGAGGTTTCGTATTATTTAGATCCAAGAATAGACATATGACAATGTTGTTTCCAATACAAATTATAAAAATCAATGTGTTTTCATTAGAATTAACTAAAATGTTCTTGACTTTCCGTTTATATTACCGAGGGAAGATGTACACGTAAAACCGCTCTAATCCGGCTGAAACGTCGATATATGCAACAAAAACCGAACTTCTCCCCTTTTCATTATCTTACTCAGTATTTTAACGAGAAACAAATAGATGATTGAAAATGAAGTATTTAAGGTTATTATCTAATCAATTATGTGTTTGCATCATTTTTATCGTATATATATGAATTAATACCCATAGACTGAAAATTCACAAAAACGTGGAGAACGGCAAAATATTCCCTAATTCGATGATATTTTGTTTAAGTCACATAAAGGAAAAGGGGATGATAAACGTCAAAATATTGCTAAATTCGATGATTTTTCGTACGAAACAAAAGGCAAGAAAACTTGCTTAAAATGCAATATTATGGGAAATTCTGAGATTTGAAGGCCAAATCACATATTGTGATACTACATGAAATAGCATCGAAATATTGGTAAAAATGAATATATTTACGTTATATCAAACTACATGAAAAACGTGAAAAAAGTCAATATATAACCATATATGAGGATTTTAACTTCAAATCATAGAGCGAGGTTTCGAATTATTTAGATCCAAGAAAAGACATATGACAGTGTTGTTACTAATACAAATGATAAAAATCAATGTGTTTTCATTGGTATTAACTAAAATGTTCCTGATTTTCCGTTTATATTACCGATGGAAGATGTACACGAAAATCGCTCTATTCCAGCTGAAACGTCGATATATGCAATAAAAACAGAACTCCCCTTTTCAATATGTTACTCAGTATTTTAACGAGAAACAAATAGTTGATTGAAAATGAAGTATTTAAAGTTATTATCTAATCAATTATGTGTTTGCATAATTTTTATCGTATATATATGAATTAATACCCATAGACTGAAAATTCACAGAAACGTGGAAAACGGCAAAATATTGCCTAATTCGATGATATTTTATTTAAGTCACATAAAGGAAAAGGGGATGATAAACGTCAAAATATTGCTAAATTCGATGATTTTTCGTACGAAACAAAAGGCAAGAAAACTTGCTTAAAATGCAATATTATGCAAAATTCTGAGATTTGAAGGCCAAATCACATATCGTGATACTACATGAAATAGTATCGAAATATTGGTAAAAATGAATATATTTACATAATAAATAACTACATGAAAAACGTGAAAAAAGTCAATATTTAACCATATTTGAGGATTTTAGCTTCAAATCATAGAGCGAGGTTTCGTATTATTTAGATCCAAGAATAGACATATGACAATGTTGTTTCCAATACAAATTATAAAAATCAATGTGTTTTCATTAGAATTAACTAAAATGTTCTTGACTTTCCGTTTATATTACCGAGGGAAGATGTACACGTAAAACCGCTCTAATCTGGCTGAAACGTCGATATATGCAACAAAAACCGAACTTCTCCCCTTTTCATTATCTTACTCAGTATTTTAACGAGAAACAAATAGATGATTGAAAATGAAGTATTTAAGGTTATTATCTAATCAATTATGTGTTTGCATCATTTTTATCGTATATATATGAATTAATACCCATAGACTGAAAATTCACAAAAACGTGGAAAACGGCAAAATATTCCCTAATTCGATGATATTTTGTTTAAGTCACATAAAGGAAAAGGGGATGATAAACGTCAAAATATTGCTAAATTCGATGATTTTTCGTACGAAACAAAAGGCAAGAAAACTTGCTTAAAATGCAATATTATGGGAAATTCTGAGATTTGAAGGCCAAATCACATATTGTGATACTACATGAAATAGCATCGAAATATTGGTAAAAATGAATATATTTACGTTATATCAAACTACATGAAAAACGTGAAAAAAGTCAATATATAACCATATATGAGGATTTTAACTTCAAATCATAGAGCGAGGTTTCGTATTATTTAGATCCAAGAAAAGACATATGACAGTGTTGTTACCAATACAAATGATAAAAATCAATGTGTTTTCATTGGTATTAACTAAAATGTTCCTGATTTTCCGTTTATATTACCGATGGAAGATGTACACGAAAATCGCTCTATTCCAGCTGAAACGTCGATATATGCAATAAAAACAGAACTCCCCTTTTCAATATGTTACTCAGTATTTTAACGAGAAACAAATAGTTGATTGAAAATGAAGTATTTAAAGTTATTATCTAATCGATTATGTGTTTGCATAATTTTTATCGTATATATATGAATTAATACCCATAGACTGAAAATTCACAGAAACGTGGAAAACGGCAAAATATTGCCTAATTCGATGATATTTTATTTAAGTCACATAAAGGAAAAGGGGATGATAAACGTCAAAATATTACTAAATTCGATGATTTTTCGTACGAAACAAAAGGCAAGAAAACTTGCTTAAAATGCAATATTATGCGAAATTCTGAGATTTGAAGGCCAAATCACATATCGTGATACTACATGAAATAGTATCGAAATATTGGTAAAAATTAATATATTTACGTAATATCAAACTACATGAAAAACGTGAAAAAAGTCAATATTTAACCATATTTGAGGATTTTAACTTCAAATCATAGAGCGAGGTTTCGTATTATTTAGATCCAAGAATAGACATATGACAATGTTGTTTCCAATACAAATTATAAAAATCAATGTGTTTTCATTAGAATTAACTAAAATGTTCTTGACTTTCCGTTTATATTACCGAGGGAAGATGTACACGTAAAACCGCTCTAATCCGGCTGAAACGTCGATATATGCAACAAAAACCGAACTTCTCCCCTTTTCATTATCTTACTCAGTATTTTAACGAGAAACAAATAGATGATTGAAAATGAAGTATTTAAGGTTATTATCTAATCAATTATGTGTTTGCATCATTTTTATCGTATATATATGAATTAATACCCATAGACTGAAAATTCACAAAAACGTGGAAAACGGCAAAATATTCCCTAATTCGATGATATTTTGTTTAAGTCACATAAAGGAAAAGGGGATGATAAACGTCAAAATATTGCTAAATTCGATGATTTTTCGTACGAAACAAAAGGCAAGAAAACTTGCTTAAAATGCAATATTATGGGAAATTCTGAGATTTGAAGGCCAAATCACATATTGTGATACTACATGAAATAGCATCGAAATATTGGTAAAAATGAATATATTTACGTTATATCAAACTACATGAAAAACGTGAAAAAAGTCAATATATAACCATATATGAGGATTTTAACTTCAAATCATAGAGCGAGGTTTCGTATTATTTAGATCCAAGAAAAGACATATGACAGTGTTGTTACCAATACAAATGATAAAAATCAATGTGTTTTCATTGGTATTAACTAAAATGTTCCTGATTTTCCGTTTATATTACCGATGGAAGATGTACACGAAAATCGCTCTATTCCAGCTGAAACGTCGATATATGCAATAAAAACAGAACTCCCCTTTTCAATATGTTACTCAGTATTTTAACGAGAAACAAATAGTTGATTGAAAATGAAGTATTTAAAGTTATTATCTAATCAATTATGTGTTTGCATAATTTTTATCGTATATATATGAATTAATACCCATAGACTGAAAATTCACAGAAACGTGGAAAACGGCAAAATATTGCCTAATTCGATGATATTTTATTTAAGTCACATAAAGGAAAAGGGGATGATAAACGTCAAAATATTGCTAAATTCGATGATTTTTCGTACGAAGCAAAAGGCAAGAAAACTTGCTTAAAATGCAATATTATGCGAAATTCTGAGATTTGAAGGCCAAATCACATATCGTGATACTACATGAAATAGTATCGAAATATTGGTAAAAATTAATATATTTACGTAATATCAAACTACATGAAAAACGTGAAAAAAGTCAATATTTAACCATATTTGAGGATTTTAACTTCAAATCATAGAGCGAGGTTTCGTATTATTTAGATCCAAGAATAGACATATGACAATGTTGTTTCCAATACAAATTATAAAAATCAATGTGTTTTCATTAGAATTAACTAAAATGTTCTTGACTTTCCGTTTATATTACCGAGGGAAGATGTACACGTAAAACTGCTCTAATCCGGCTGAAACGTCGATATATGCAATAAAAACCGAACTTCTCCCCTTTTCATTATCTTACTCAGTATTTTAACGAGAAACAAATAGATGATTGAAAATGAAATATTTAAGGTTATTATCTAATCAATTATGTGTTTGCATCATTTTTATCGTATATATATGAATTAATACCCATAGACTGAAAATTCACAGAAACGTGGAAAACGGCCAAATATTGCCTAATTCGATGATATTTTATTTAAGTCACATAAAGGAAAAGGGGATGATAAACGTCAAAATATTGCTAAATTCGATGATTTTTCGTACGAAACAAAAGGCAAGAAAACTTGCTTAAAATGCAATATTATGCAAAATTCTGAGATTTGAAGGCCAAATCACATATCGTGATACTACATGAAATAGTATCGAAATATTGGTAAAATTAATATATTTACATAATAAATAACTACATGAAAAACGTGAAAAAAGTCAATATTTAACCATATTTGAGGATTTTAGCTTCAAATCATAGAGCGAGGTTTCGTATTATTTAGATCCAAGAATAGACATATGACAATGTTGTTTCCAATACAAATTATAAAAATCAATGTGTTTTCATTAGAATTAACTAAAATGTTCTTGACTTTCCGTTTATATTACCGAGGGAAGATGTACACGTAAAACCGCTCTAATCCGGCTGAAACGTCGATATATGCAACAAAAACCGAACTTCTCCCCTTTTCATTATCTTACTCAGTATTTTAACGAGAAACAAATAGATGATTGAAAATGAAGTATTTAAGGTTATTATCTAATCAATTATGTGTTTGCATCATTTTTATCGTATATATATGAATTAATACCCATAGACTGAAAATTCACAAAAACGTGGAAAACGGCAAAATATTGCCTAATTCGATGATATTTTGTTTAAGTCACATAAAGGAAAAGGGGATGATAAACGTCAAAATATTGCTAAATTCGATGATTTTTCGTACGAAACAAAAGGCAAGAAAACTTGCTTAAAATGCAATATTATGCGAAATTCTGAGATTTGTAGGCCAAATCATATATTGTGAAACTACATCAAATAGCATCGAAATATTGGTAAAAATGAATATATTTACGTTATATCAAACTACATGAAAAACGTGAAAAAAGTCAATATTTAACCATATATGAGGATTTTAACTTCAAATCATAGAGCGAGGTTTCGTATTATTTAGATCCAAGAAAAGACATATGACAGTGTTGTTACCAATACAAATGATAAAAATCAATGTGTTTTCATTGGTATTAACTAAAATGTTCCTGATTTTCCGTTTATATTACCGATGGAAGATGTACACGAAAATCGCTCTATTCCAGCTGAAACGTCGATATATGCAATAAAAACAGAACTCCCCTTTTCAATATGTTACTCAGTATTTTAACGAGAAACAAATAGTTGATTGAAAATGAAGTATTTAAAGTTATTATCTAATCAATTATGTGTTTGCATAATTTTTATCGTATATATATGAATTAATACCCATAGACTGAAAATTCACAGAAACGTGGAAAACGGCAAAATATTGCCTAATTCGATGATATTTTATTTAAGTCACATAAAGGAAAAGGGGATGATAAACGTCAAAATATTGCTAAATTCGATGATTTTTCGTACGAAACAAAAGGCAAGAAAACTTGCTTAAAATGCAATATTATGCAAAATTCTGAGATTTGAAGGCCAAATCACATATCGTGATACTACATGAAATAGTATCGAAATATTGGTAAAAATGAATATATTTACATAATAAATAACTACATGAAAAACGTGAAAAAAGTCAATATTTAACCATATTTGAGGATTTTAGCTTCAAATCATAGAGCGAGGTTTCGTATTATTTAGATCCAAGAATAGACATATGACAATGTTGTTTCCAATACAAATTATAAAAATCAATGTGTTTTCATTAGAATTAACTAAAATGTTCTTGACTTTCCGTTTATATTACCGAGGGAAGATGTACACGTAAAACCGCTCTAATCCGGCTGAAACGTCGATATATGCAACAAAAACCGAACTTCTCCCCTTTTCATTATCTTACTCAGTATTTTAACGAGAAACAAATAGATGATTGAAAATGAAGTATTTAAGGTTATTATCTAATCAATTATGTGTTTGCATCATTTTTATCGTATATATATGAATTAATACCCATAGACTGAAAATTCACAAAAACGTGGAGAACGGCAAAATATTCCCTAATTCGATGATATTTTGTTTAAGTCACATAAAGGAAAAGGGGATGATAAA
Organism: Procambarus clarkii; assembly: GCF_040958095.1. Lineage (NCBI taxonomy): Eukaryota > Metazoa > Arthropoda > Malacostraca > Decapoda > Cambaridae > Procambarus > Procambarus clarkii. Next base: position 1,805,628 of record NC_091229.1, read on the forward strand.
CGTCAAAATATTGCTAAATTCGATGATTTTTCGTACGAAACAAAAGGCAAGAAAACTTGCTTAAAATGCAATATTATGGGAAATTCTGAGATTTGAAGGCCAAATCACATATTGTGATACTACATGAAATAGCATCGAAATATTGGTAAAAATGAATATATTTACGTTATATCAAACTACATGAAAAACGTGAAAAAAGTCAATATATAACCATATATGAGGATTTTAACTTCAAATCATAGAGCGAGGTTTCGAATTATTTAGATCCAAGAAAAGACATATGACAGTGTTGTTACTAATACAAATGATAAAAATCAATGTGTTTTCATTGGTATTAACTAAAATGTTCCTGATTTTCCGTTTATATTACCGATGGAAGATGTACACGAAAATCGCTCTATTCCAGCTGAAACGTCGATATATGCAATAAAAACAGAACTCCCCTTTTCAATATGTTACTCAGTATTTTAACGAGAAACAAATAGTTGATTGAAAATGAAGTATTTAAAGTTATTATCTAATCAATTATGTGTTTGCATAATTTTTATCGTATATATATGAATTAATACCCATAGACTGAAAATTCACAGAAACGTGGAAAACGGCAAAATATTGCCTAATTCGATGATATTTTATTTAAGTCACATAAAGGAAAAGGGGATGATAAACGTCAAAATATTGCTAAATTCGATGATTTTTCGTACGAAACAAAAGGCAAGAAAACTTGCTTAAAATGCAATATTATGCAAAATTCTGAGATTTGAAGGCCAAATCACATATCGTGATACTACATGAAATAGTATCGAAATATTGGTAAAAATGAATATATTTACATAATAAATAACTACATGAAAAACGTGAAAAAAGTCAATATTTAACCATATTTGAGGATTTTAGCTTCAAATCATAGAGCGAGGTTTCGTATTATTTAGATCCAAGAATAGACATATGACAATGTTGTTTCCAATACAAATTATAAAAATCAATGTGTTTTCATTAGAATTAACTAAAATGTTCTTGACTTTCCGTTTATATTACCGAGGGAAGATGTACACGTAAAACCGCTCTAATCTGGCTGAAACGTCGATATATGCAACAAAAACCGAACTTCTCCCCTTTTCATTATCTTACTCAGTATTTTAACGAGAAACAAATAGATGATTGAAAATGAAGTATTTAAGGTTATTATCTAATCAATTATGTGTTTGCATCATTTTTATCGTATATATATGAATTAATACCCATAGACTGAAAATTCACAAAAACGTGGAAAACGGCAAAATATTCCCTAATTCGATGATATTTTGTTTAAGTCACATAAAGGAAAAGGGGATGATAAACGTCAAAATATTGCTAAATTCGATGATTTTTCGTACGAAACAAAAGGCAAGAAAACTTGCTTAAAATGCAATATTATGGGAAATTCTGAGATTTGAAGGCCAAATCACATATTGTGATACTACATGAAATAGCATCGAAATATTGGTAAAAATGAATATATTTACGTTATATCAAACTACATGAAAAACGTGAAAAAAGTCAATATATAACCATATATGAGGATTTTAACTTCAAATCATAGAGCGAGGTTTCGTATTATTTAGATCCAAGAAAAGACATATGACAGTGTTGTTACCAATACAAATGATAAAAATCAATGTGTTTTCATTGGTATTAACTAAAATGTTCCTGATTTTCCGTTTATATTACCGATGGAAGATGTACACGAAAATCGCTCTATTCCAGCTGAAACGTCGATATATGCAATAAAAACAGAACTCCCCTTTTCAATATGTTACTCAGTATTTTAACGAGAAACAAATAGTTGATTGAAAATGAAGTATTTAAAGTTATTATCTAATCGATTATGTGTTTGCATAATTTTTATCGTATATATATGAATTAATACCCATAGACTGAAAATTCACAGAAACGTGGAAAACGGCAAAATATTGCCTAATTCGATGATATTTTATTTAAGTCACATAAAGGAAAAGGGGATGATAAACGTCAAAATATTACTAAATTCGATGATTTTTCGTACGAAACAAAAGGCAAGAAAACTTGCTTAAAATGCAATATTATGCGAAATTCTGAGATTTGAAGGCCAAATCACATATCGTGATACTACATGAAATAGTATCGAAATATTGGTAAAAATTAATATATTTACGTAATATCAAACTACATGAAAAACGTGAAAAAAGTCAATATTTAACCATATTTGAGGATTTTAACTTCAAATCATAGAGCGAGGTTTCGTATTATTTAGATCCAAGAATAGACATATGACAATGTTGTTTCCAATACAAATTATAAAAATCAATGTGTTTTCATTAGAATTAACTAAAATGTTCTTGACTTTCCGTTTATATTACCGAGGGAAGATGTACACGTAAAACCGCTCTAATCCGGCTGAAACGTCGATATATGCAACAAAAACCGAACTTCTCCCCTTTTCATTATCTTACTCAGTATTTTAACGAGAAACAAATAGATGATTGAAAATGAAGTATTTAAGGTTATTATCTAATCAATTATGTGTTTGCATCATTTTTATCGTATATATATGAATTAATACCCATAGACTGAAAATTCACAAAAACGTGGAAAACGGCAAAATATTCCCTAATTCGATGATATTTTGTTTAAGTCACATAAAGGAAAAGGGGATGATAAACGTCAAAATATTGCTAAATTCGATGATTTTTCGTACGAAACAAAAGGCAAGAAAACTTGCTTAAAATGCAATATTATGGGAAATTCTGAGATTTGAAGGCCAAATCACATATTGTGATACTACATGAAATAGCATCGAAATATTGGTAAAAATGAATATATTTACGTTATATCAAACTACATGAAAAACGTGAAAAAAGTCAATATATAACCATATATGAGGATTTTAACTTCAAATCATAGAGCGAGGTTTCGTATTATTTAGATCCAAGAAAAGACATATGACAGTGTTGTTACCAATACAAATGATAAAAATCAATGTGTTTTCATTGGTATTAACTAAAATGTTCCTGATTTTCCGTTTATATTACCGATGGAAGATGTACACGAAAATCGCTCTATTCCAGCTGAAACGTCGATATATGCAATAAAAACAGAACTCCCCTTTTCAATATGTTACTCAGTATTTTAACGAGAAACAAATAGTTGATTGAAAATGAAGTATTTAAAGTTATTATCTAATCAATTATGTGTTTGCATAATTTTTATCGTATATATATGAATTAATACCCATAGACTGAAAATTCACAGAAACGTGGAAAACGGCAAAATATTGCCTAATTCGATGATATTTTATTTAAGTCACATAAAGGAAAAGGGGATGATAAACGTCAAAATATTGCTAAATTCGATGATTTTTCGTACGAAGCAAAAGGCAAGAAAACTTGCTTAAAATGCAATATTATGCGAAATTCTGAGATTTGAAGGCCAAATCACATATCGTGATACTACATGAAATAGTATCGAAATATTGGTAAAAATTAATATATTTACGTAATATCAAACTACATGAAAAACGTGAAAAAAGTCAATATTTAACCATATTTGAGGATTTTAACTTCAAATCATAGAGCGAGGTTTCGTATTATTTAGATCCAAGAATAGACATATGACAATGTTGTTTCCAATACAAATTATAAAAATCAATGTGTTTTCATTAGAATTAACTAAAATGTTCTTGACTTTCCGTTTATATTACCGAGGGAAGATGTACACGTAAAACTGCTCTAATCCGGCTGAAACGTCGATATATGCAATAAAAACCGAACTTCTCCCCTTTTCATTATCTTACTCAGTATTTTAACGAGAAACAAATAGATGATTGAAAATGAAATATTTAAGGTTATTATCTAATCAATTATGTGTTTGCATCATTTTTATCGTATATATATGAATTAATACCCATAGACTGAAAATTCACAGAAACGTGGAAAACGGCCAAATATTGCCTAATTCGATGATATTTTATTTAAGTCACATAAAGGAAAAGGGGATGATAAACGTCAAAATATTGCTAAATTCGATGATTTTTCGTACGAAACAAAAGGCAAGAAAACTTGCTTAAAATGCAATATTATGCAAAATTCTGAGATTTGAAGGCCAAATCACATATCGTGATACTACATGAAATAGTATCGAAATATTGGTAAAATTAATATATTTACATAATAAATAACTACATGAAAAACGTGAAAAAAGTCAATATTTAACCATATTTGAGGATTTTAGCTTCAAATCATAGAGCGAGGTTTCGTATTATTTAGATCCAAGAATAGACATATGACAATGTTGTTTCCAATACAAATTATAAAAATCAATGTGTTTTCATTAGAATTAACTAAAATGTTCTTGACTTTCCGTTTATATTACCGAGGGAAGATGTACACGTAAAACCGCTCTAATCCGGCTGAAACGTCGATATATGCAACAAAAACCGAACTTCTCCCCTTTTCATTATCTTACTCAGTATTTTAACGAGAAACAAATAGATGATTGAAAATGAAGTATTTAAGGTTATTATCTAATCAATTATGTGTTTGCATCATTTTTATCGTATATATATGAATTAATACCCATAGACTGAAAATTCACAAAAACGTGGAAAACGGCAAAATATTGCCTAATTCGATGATATTTTGTTTAAGTCACATAAAGGAAAAGGGGATGATAAACGTCAAAATATTGCTAAATTCGATGATTTTTCGTACGAAACAAAAGGCAAGAAAACTTGCTTAAAATGCAATATTATGCGAAATTCTGAGATTTGTAGGCCAAATCATATATTGTGAAACTACATCAAATAGCATCGAAATATTGGTAAAAATGAATATATTTACGTTATATCAAACTACATGAAAAACGTGAAAAAAGTCAATATTTAACCATATATGAGGATTTTAACTTCAAATCATAGAGCGAGGTTTCGTATTATTTAGATCCAAGAAAAGACATATGACAGTGTTGTTACCAATACAAATGATAAAAATCAATGTGTTTTCATTGGTATTAACTAAAATGTTCCTGATTTTCCGTTTATATTACCGATGGAAGATGTACACGAAAATCGCTCTATTCCAGCTGAAACGTCGATATATGAAATAAAAACAGAACTTCTCCCCTTTTCAATATCTTACTCAGTATTTTAACGAGAAACAAACAGTTGATTGAAAATGAAGTATTTAAAGTTATTATCTAATCAATTATGTGTTTGCATAATTTTTATCGTATATATATGAATTAATACCCATAGACTGAAAATTCACAGAAACGTGGAAAACGGCAAAATATTGCCTAATTCGATGATATTTTATTTAAGTCACATAAAGGAAAAGGGGATGATAAACGTCAAAATATTGCTAAATTCGATGATTTTTCGTACGAAACAAAAGGCAAGAAAACTTGCTTAAAATGCAATATTATGCAAAATTCTGAGATTTGAAGGCCAAATCACATATCGTGATACTATATGAAATAGTATCGAAATATTGGTAAAAATGAAAAATATTTACGTAATATCAAACTACATGAAAAACGTGAAAAAAGTCAATATTTAACCATATTTGAGGATTTTAACTTCAAATCATAGAGCGAGGTTTCGTATTATTTAGATCCAAGAATAGACATATGACAATGTTGTTACCAATACAAATGATAAAAATCAATGTGTTTTCATTGGTATTAACTAAAATGTTCCTGATTTTCCGTTTATATTACCGATGGAAGATGTACACGAAAATCGCTCTATTCCAGCTGAAACGTCGATATATGCAATAAAAACAGAACTTCTCCCCTTTTCAATATCTTACTCAGTATTTTAACGAGAAACAAATAGTTGATTGAAAATGAAGTATTTAAAGTTATTATCTAATCAAATATGTGTTTGCATAATTTTTATCGTATATATATGAATTAATACCCATAGACTGAAAATTCACAGAAACGTGGAAAACGGCAAAATATTGCCTAATTCGATGATATTTTAGTTAAGTCACATAAAGGAAAAGGGGATGATAAACGTCAAAATATTGCTAAATTCGATGATTTTTCGTACGAAACAAAAGGCAAGAAAACTTGCTTAAAATGCAATATTATGCAAAATTCTGAGATTTGAACGCCAAATCACATATCGTGATACTACATGAAATAGTATCGAAATATTGGTAAAAATGAAAAATATTTACGTAATATCAAACTACATGAAAAACGTGAAAAAAGTCAATATTTAACCATATTTGAGGATTTTAACTTCAAATCATAGAGCGAGGTTTCGTATTATTTAGATCCAAGAATAGACATATGACAATGTTGTTTCCAATACAAATTATAAAAATCAATGTGTTTTCATTAGAATTAACTAAAATGTTCTTGACTTTCCGTTTATATTACCGAGGGAAGATGTACACGTAAAACCGCTCTAATCCGGCTGAAACGTCGATATATGCAATAAAAACCGAACTTCTCCACTTTTCATTATCTTACTCAGTATTTTAACGAGAAACAAATAGATGATTGAAAATGAAGTATTTAAGGTTATTATCTAATCAATTATGTGTTTGCATCATTTTTATCGTATATATATGAATTAATACCCATAGGCTGAAAATTCCCAAAAACGTGGAAAACGGCAAAATATTCCCTAATTCGATGATATTTTGTTTAAGTCACATAAAGGAAAAGGGGATGATAAACGTCAAAATATTGCTAAATTCGACGATTTTTCGTACGAAACAAAAGGCAAGAAAACTTGCTTAAAATGCAATATTATGCGAAATTCTGAGATTTGAAGGCCAAATCACATATCGTGATACTACATGAAATAGTATCGAAATATTGGTAAAAATGAATATATTTACGTTATATCAAACTACATGAAAAACGTGAAAAAAGTCAATATTTAACCATATATGAGGATTTTAACTTCAAATCATAGAGCGAGGTTTCGTATTATTTAGATCCAAGAAAAGACATATGACAGTGTTGTTACCAATACAAATGATAAAAATCAATGTGTTTTCATTGGTATTAACTAAAATGTTCCTGATTTTCCGTTTATATTACCGATGGAAGATGTACACGAAAATCGCTCTATTCCGGCTGAAACGTCGATATATGCAAAAAAAACAGAACTTCTCCCCTTTTCAATATCTTACTCAGTATTTTAACGAGAAACAAATAGTTAATTGAAAATGAAGTATTTAAGGTTATTATCTAATCAATTATGTGTTTGCATAATTTTTATCGTATATATATGAATTAATACCCATAGAGTGAAAATTCACAAAAACGTGGAAAACGGCAAAATATTGCCTAATTCGATGATATTTTGTTTAAGTCACATAAAGGATAAGGGGATGATAAACGTCAAAATATTGCTAAATTCGATGATTTTTCGTACGAAACAAAAGGCAAGAAAACTTGCTTAAAATGCAATATTATGCGAAATTCTGAGATTTGAAGGCCAAATCACATATCGTGATACTACATGAAATAGTATCGAAATATTGGTAAAAATGAATATATTTACTTTATATCAAACTACATGAAAAACGTGAAAAAAGTCAATATTTAACCATATATGAGGATTTTAACTTCAAATCATAGAGCGAGGTTTCGTATTATTTAGATCCAAGAAAAGACATATGACAGTGTTGTTACCAATACAAATGATAAAAATCAATGTGTTTTCATTGGTATTAACTAAAATGTTCCTGATTTTCCGTTTATATTACCGATGGAAGATGTACACGAAAATCGCTCTATTCCGGCTGAAACGTCGATATATGCAAAAAAAAACAGAACTTCTCCCCTTTTCAATATCTTACTCAGTATTTTAACGAGAAACAAATAGTTCATTGAAAATGAAGTATTTAAGGTTATTATCTAATCAATTATGTGTTTGCATAATTTTTATCGTATATATATCAATTAATACCCATAGACTGAAAATTCACAAAAACGTGGAAAACGGCAAAATATTGCCTAATTCGATGATATTTTGTTTAAGTCACATAAAGGAAAAGGGGATGATAAACGTCAAAATATTGCTAAATTCGATGATTTTTCGTACGAAACAAAAGGCAAGAAAACTTGCTTAAAATGCAATATTATGCGAAATTCTGAGATTTGAAGGCCAAATCACATATCGTGATACTACATGAAATAGTATCGAAATATTGGTAAAAATGAATATATTTACGTTATATCAAACTACATGAAAAACGTGAAAAAAGTCAATATTTAACCATATATGAGGATTTTAACTTCAAATCATAGAGCGAGGATTCGTATTATTTAGATCCAAGAAAAGACATATGACAGTGTTGTTTCCAATACAAATTATAAAAATCAATGTGTTTTCATTGGTATTAACTAAAATGTTCCTGATTTTCCGTTTATATTACCGATGGAAGATGTACATGAAAATCGCTCTATTCCGGCTGAAACGTCGATATATGCAATAAAAATAGAACTTCTCCCCTTTTCAATATCTTACTCAGTATTTTAACGAGAAACAAATAGTTGATTGAAAATGAAGTATTTAAGGTTATTATCTAATCAATTATGTGTTTGCATAATTTTTATCGTATATATATGAATTAATACCCATAGACTGAAAATTCACAGAAACGTGGAAAACGGCAAAATATTCCCTAATTCGATGATATTTTGTTTAAGTCACATAAAGGAAAAGGGAATGAAATATTGCTAAATTCGATGATTTTTCGTACGAAACAAAAGGCAAGAAAAGTTGCTTAAAATGCAATATTATGCGAAATTCTGAGATTTGAAGGCCAAATCACATATCGTGATACTACATGAAATAGTATCGAAATATTGGTAAAAATGAATATATTTACGTAATATCAAACTACATGAAAAACGTGAAAAAAGTCAATATTTAACAATATTTGAGGATTTTAACTTCAAATCATAGAGCGAGGTTTCGTATTATTTAGATCCTAGAATAGACATATGACAATGTTGTTTCCAATACAAATTATAAAAATCAATGTGTTTTCATTAGAATTAACTAAAATGTTCTTGACTTTCCGTTTATATTACCAAGGGAAGATGTACACGTAAAACCGCTCTAATCCGGCTGAAACGTCGATATATGCAATAAAAACCGAACTTCTCCCCTTTTCATTATCTTACTCAGTATTTTAACGAGAAACAAATAGATGATTGAAAATGAAGTATTTAAGGTTATTATCTAATCAATTATGTGTTTGCATCATTTTTATCGTATATATATGAATTAATACCCATAGACTGAAAATTCACAGAAACGTGGAAAACGGCAAAATATTGCCTAATTCGATGATATTTTATTTAAGTCACATAAAGGAAAAGGGGATGATAAACGTCAAAATATTGCTAAATTCGATGATTTTTCGTACGAAACAAAAGGCAAGAAAACTTGCTTAAAATGCAATATTATGCAAAATTCTGAGATTTGAAGGCCAAATCACATATCGTGATACTACATGAAATAGTATCGAAATATTGGTAAAAATGAATATATTTACATAATATCAAACTACATGAAAAACGTGAAAAAAGTCAATATTTAACCATATTTGAGGATTTTAACTTCAAATCATAGAGCGAGGTTTCGTATTATTTAGATCCAAGAATAGACATATGACAATGTTGTTTCCAATACAAATTATAAAAATCAATGTGTTTTCATTAGAATTAATTAAATGTTCTTGAATTTCCGTTTATATTACAGAGGGAAGATGTACACGTAAAACCGCTCTAATCCGGCTGAAACGTCGATATATGCAATAAAAACCGAACTTCTCCCCTTTTCATTATCTTACTCAGTATTTTAACGAGAAACAAATAGATGATTGAAAATGAAGTATTTAAGGTTATTATCTAATCAATTATGTGTTTGCATCATTTTTATCGTATATATATGAATTAATACCCATAGACTGAAAATTCACAAAAACGTGGAAAACGGCAAAATATTCCCTAATTCGATGATATTTTGTTTAAGTCACATAAAGGAAAAGGGGATGATAAACGTCAAAATATTGCTAAATTCGATGATTTTTCGTACGAAACAAAAGGCAAGAAAACTTGCTTAAAATGCAATATTATGCGAAATTCTGAGATTTGAAGGCCAAATCACATATTGTGATACTACATGAAATAGCATCGAAATATTAGAAAAATGAATATATTTACGTTATATCAAACTACATACAAAACGTGAAAAAAGTCAATATATAACCATATATGAGGATTTTAACTTCAAATCATAGAGCGAGGTTTCGTATTATTTAGATCCAAGAAAAGACATATGACAGTGTTGTTACCAATACAAATGATAAAAATCAATGTGTTTTCATTGGTATTAACTAAAATGTTCCTGATTTTCCGTTTATATTACCGATGGAAGATGTACACGAAAATCGCTCTATTCCAGCTGAAACGTCGATATATGCAATAAAAACAGAACTCCCCTTTTCAATATGTTACTCAGTATTTTAACGAGAAACAAATAGTTGATTGAAAATGAAGTATTTAAAGTTATTATCTAATCAATTATGTGTTTGCATAATTTTTATCGTATATATATGAATTAATACCCATAGACTGAAAATTCACAGAAACGTGGAAAACGGCAAAATATTGCCTAATTCGATGATATTTTATTTAAGTCACATAAAGGAAAAGGGGATGATAAACGTCAAAATATTGCTAAATTCGATGATTTTTCGTACGAAACAAAAGGCAAGAAAACTTGCTTAAAATGCAATATTATGCAAAATTCTGAGATTTGAACGCCAAATCACATATCGTGATACTACATGAAATAGTATCGAAATATTGGTAAAAATGAATATATTTACGTAATATCAAACTACATGAAAAACGTGAAAAAAGTCAATATTTAACCATATTTGAGGATTTTAACTTCAAATCATAGAGCGAGATTTCGTATTATTTAGATAAAAGAATAGACATATGACAATGTTGTTTCCAATACAAATTATAAAAATCAATGTGTTTTCATTAGAATTAACTAAAATGTTCTTGACTTTCCGTTTATATTACCGAGGGAAGATGTACACGTAAAACCGCTCTAATCCGGCTGAAACGTCGATATATGCAATAAAAACCGAACTTCTCCCCTTTTCATTATCTTACTCAGTATTTTAACGAGAAACAAATAGATGATTGAAAATGAAGTATTTAAGGTTATTATCTAATCAATTATGTGTTTGCATCATTTTTATCGTATATATATGAATTAATACCCATAGACTGAAAATTCACAGAAACGTGGAAAACGGCAAAATATTGCCTAATTCGATGATATTTTATTTAAGTCACATAAAGGAAAAGGGGATGATAAACGTCAAAATATTGCTAAATTCGATGATTTTTCGTACGAAACAAAAGGCAAGAAAACTTGCTTAAAATGCAATATTATGCAAAATTCTGAGATTTGAAGGCCAAATCACATATCGTGATACTACATGAAATAGTATCGAAATATTGGTAAAAATTAATATATTTACATAATATCAAACTACATGAAAAACGTGAAAAAAGTCAATATTTAACCATATTTGAGGATTTTAACTTCAAATCATAGAGCGAGGTTTCGTATTATTTAGATCCAAGAATAGACATATGACAATGTTGTTTCCAATACAAATTATAAAATTCAATGTGTTTTCATTAGAATTAACTAAAATGTTCTTGACTTTCCGTTTATATTACCGAGGGAAGATGTACACGTAAAACCGCTCTAATCCGGCTGAAACGTCGATATATGCAATAAAAACCGAACTTCTCCCCTTTTCATTATCTTACTCAGTATTTTAACGAGAAACAAATAGATGATTGAAAATGAAGTATTTAAGGTTATTATCTAATCAATTATGTGTTTGCATCATTTTTATCGTATATATATGAATTAATACCCATAGACTGAAAATTCACAGAAACGTGGAAAACGGCAAAATATTGCCTAATTCGATGATATTTTATTTAAGTCACATAAAGGAAAAGGGGATGATAAACGTCAAAATATTGCTAAATTCGATGATTTTTCGTACGAAACAAAAGGCAAGAAAACTTGCTTAAAATGCAATATTATGCAAAATTCTGAGATTTGAAGGCCAAATCACATATCGTGATACTACATGAAATAGTATCGAAATATTGGTAAAAATGAATATATTTACATAATATCAAACTACATGAAAAACGTGAAAAAAGTCAATATTTAACCATATTTGAGGATTTTAACTTCAAATCATAGAGCGAGGTTTCGTATTATTTAGATCCAAGAATAGACATATGACAATGTTGTTTCCAATACAAATTATAAAAATCAATGTGTTTTCATTAGAATTAATTAAATGTTCTTGACTTTCCGTTTATATTACCGAGGGAAGATGTACACGTAAAACCGCTCTAATCCGGCTGAAACGTCGATATATGCAATAAAAACCGAACTTCTCCCCTTTTCATTATCTTACTCAGTATTTTAACGAGAAACAAATAGATGATTGAAAATGAAGTATTTAAGGTTATTATCTAATCAATTATGTGTTTGCATCATTTTTATCGTATATATATATGAATTAATACCCATAGACTGAAAATTCACAAAAACGTGGAAAACGGCAAAATATTCCTTAATTCGATGATATTTTGTTTAAGTCACATAAAGGAAAAGGGGATGATAAACGTCAAAATATTGCTAAATTCGATGATTTTTCGTACGAAACAAAAGGCAAGAAAACTTGCTTAAAATGCAATATTATGCGAAATTCTGAGATTTGAAGGCCAAATCACATATTGTGATACTACATGAAATAGCATCGAAATATTGGTAAAAATGAATATATTTACGTTATATCAAACTACATGAAAAACGTGAAAAAAGTCAATATATAACCATATATGAGGATTTTAACTTCAAATCATAGAGCGAGGTTTCGTATTATTTAGATCCAAGAAAAGACATATGACAGTGTTGTTACCAATACAAATGATAAAAATCAATGTGTTTGCATTGGTATTAACTAAAATGTTCCTGATTTTCCGTTTATATTACCGATGGAAGATGTACACGAAAATCGCTCTATTCCAGCTGAAACGTCGATATATGCAATAAAAACAGAACTCCCCTTTTCAATATGTTACTCAGTATTTTAACGAGAAACAAATAGTTGATTGAAAATGAAGTATTTAAAGTTATTATCTAATCAATTATGTGTTTGCATAATTTTTATCGTATATATATGAATTAATACCCATAGACTGAAAATTCACAGAAACGTGGAAAACGGCAAAATATTGCCTAATTCGATGATATTTTATTTAAGTCACATAAAGGAAAAGGGGATGATAAACGTCAAAATATTACTAAATTCGATGATTTTTCGTACGAAACAAAAGGCAAGAAAACTTGCTTAAAATGCAATATTATGCGAAATTCTGAGATTTGAAGGCCAAATCACATATCGTGATACTACATGAAATAGTATCGAAATATTGGTAAAAATTAATATATTTACGTAATATCAAACTACATGAAAAACGTGAAAAAAGTCAATATTTAACCATATTTGAGGATTTTAACTTCAAATCATAGAGCGAGGTTTCGTATTATTTAGATCCAAGAATAGACATATGACAATGTTGTTTCCAATACAAATTATAAAAATCAATGTGTTTTCATTAGAATTAACTAAATTGTTCTTGACTTTCCGTTTATATTACCGAGGGAAGATGTACACGTAAAACCGCTCTAATCCGGCTGAAACGTCGATATATGCAATAAAAACCGAACTTCTCCCCTTTTCATTATCTTACTCAGTATTTTAACGAGAAACAAATAGATGATTGAAAATGAAATATTTAAGGTTATTATCTAATCAATTATGTGTTTGCATCATTTTTATCGTATATATATGAATTATACCCATAGACTGAAAATTCACAGAAACGTGGAAAACGGCAAAATATTGCCTAATTCGATGATATTTTATTTAAGTCACATAAAGGAAAAGGGGATGATAAACGTCAAAATATTGCTAAATTCGATGATTTTTCGTACGAAACAAAAGGCAAGAAAACTTGCTTAAAATGCAATATTATGCAAAATTCTGAGATTTGAAGGCCAAATCACATATCGTGATACTACATGAAATAGTATCGAAATATTGGTAAAAATGAATATATTTACATAATATCAAACTACATGAAAAACGTGAAAAAAGTCAATATTTAACCATATTTGAGGATTTTAGCTTCAAATCATAGAGCGAGGTTTCGTATTATTTAGATCCAAGAATAGACATATGACAATGTTGTTTCCAATACAAATTATAAAAATCAATGTGTTTTCATTAGAATTAACTAAAATGTTCTTGACTTTCCGTTTATATTACCGAGGGAAGATGTACACGTAAAACCGCTCTAATCCGGCTGAAACGTCGATATATGCAACAAAAACCGAACTTCTCCCCTTTTCATTATCTTACTCAGTATTTTAACGAGAAACAAATAGATGATTGAAAATGAAGTATTTAAGGTTATTATCTAATCAATTATGTGTTTGCATCATTTTTATCGTATATATATGAATTAATACCCATAGACTGAAAATTCACAAAAACGTGGAAAACGGCAAAATATTCCCTAATTCGATGATATTTTGTTTAAGTCACATAAAGGAAAAGGGGATGATAAACGTCAAAATATTGCTAAATTCGATGATTTTTCGTACGAAACAAAAGGCAAGAAAACTTGCTTAAAATGCAATATTATGGGAAATTCTGAGATTTGAAGGCCAAATCACATATTGTGATACTACATGAAATAGCATCGAAATATTGGTAAAAATGAATATATTTACGTTATATCAAACTACATGAAAAACGTGAAAAAAGTCAATATATAACCATATATGAGGATTTTAACTTCAAATCATAGAGCGAGGTTTCGTATTATTTAGATCCAAGAAAAGACATATGACAGTGTTGTTACCAATACAAATGATAAAAATCAATGTGTTTTCATTGGTATTAACTAAAATGTTCCTGATTTTCCGTTTATATTACCGATGGAAGATGTACACGAAAATCGCTCTATTCCAGCTGAAACGTCGATATATGCAATAAAAACAGAACTCCCCTTTTCAATATGTTACTCAGTATTTTAACGAGAAACAAATAGTTGATTGAAAATGAAGTATTTAAAGTTATTATCTAATCAATTATGTGTTTGCATAATTTTTATCGTATATATATGAATTAATACCCATAGACTGAAAATTCACAGAAACGTGGAAAACGGCAAAATATTGCCTAATTCGATGATATTTTATTTAAGTCACATAAAGGAAAAGGGGATGATAAACGTCAAAATATTGCTAAATTCGATGATTTTTCGTACGAAACAAAAGGCAAGAAAACTTGCTTAAAATGCAATATTATGCGAAATTCTGAGATTTGAAGGCCAAATCACATATCGTGATACTACATGAAATAGTATCGAAATATTGGTAAAAATTAATATATTTACGTAATATCAAACTACATGAAAAACGTGAAAAAAGTCAATATTTAACCATATTTGAGGATTTTAACTTCAAATCATAGAGCGAGGTTTCGTATTATTTAGATCCAAGAATAGACATATGACAATGTTGTTTCCAATACAAATTATAAAAATCAATGTGTTTTCATTAGAATTAACTAAAATGTTCTTGACTTTCCGTTTATATTACCGAGGGAAGATGTACACGTAAAACCGCTCTAATCCGGCTGAAACGTCGATATATGCAATAAAAACCGAACTTCTCCCCTTTTACTCAGTATTTTAACGAGAAACAAATAGATGATTGAAAATGAAATATTTAAGGTTATTATCTAATCAATTATGTGTTTGCATCATTTTTATCGTATATATATGAATTAATACCCATAGACTGAAAATTCACAGAAACGTGGAAAACGGCAAAATATTGCCTAATTCGATGATATTTTATTTAAGTCACATAAAGGAAAAGGGGATGATAAACGTCAAAATATTGCTAAATTCGATGATTTTTCGTACGAAACAAAAGGCAAGAAAACTTGCTTAAAATGCAATATTATGCAAAATTCTGAGATTTGAAGGCCAAATCACATATCGTGATACTACATGAAATAGTATCGAAATATTGGTAAAAAGGAATATATTTACATAATAAATAACTACATGAAAAACGTGAAAAAAGTCAATATTTAACCATATTTGAGGATTTTAGCTTCAAATCATAGAGCGAGGTTTCGTATTATTTAGATCCAAGAATAGACATATGACAATGTTGTTTCCAATACAAATTATAAAAATCAATGTGTTTTCATTAGAATTAACTAAAATGTTCTTGACTTTCCGTTTATATTACCGAGGAAAGATGTACACGTAAAACCGCTCTAATCCGGCTGAAACGTCGATATATGCAACAAAAACCGAACTTCTCCCCTTTTCATTATCTTACTCAGTATTTTAACGAGAAACAAATAGATGATTGAAAATGAAGTATTTAAGGTTATTATCTAATCAATTATGTGTTTGCATCATTTTTATCGTATATATATGAATTAATACCCATAGACTGAAAATTCACAAAAACGTGGAAAACGGCAAAATATTCCCTAATTCGATGATATTTTGTTTAAGTCACATAAAGGAAAAGGGGATGATAAACGTCAAAATATTGCTAAATTCGATGATTTTTCGTACGAAACAAAAGGCAAGAAAACTTGCTTAAAATGCAATATTATGCGAAATTCTGAGATTTGAAGGCCAAATCACATATTGTGAAACTACATGAAATAGCATCGAAATATTGGTAAAAATGAATATATTTACGTTATATCAAACTACATGAAAAACGTGAAAAAAGTCAATATTTAACCATATATGAGGATTTTAACTTCAAATCATAGAGCGAGGTTTCGTATTATTTAGATCCAAGAAAAGACATATGACAGTGTTGTTACCAATACAAATGAGAAAAATCAATGTGTTTTCATTGGTATTAACTAAAATGTTCCTGATTTTCCGTTTATATTACCGATGGAAGATGTACACGAAAATCGCTCTATTCCAGCTGAAACGTCGATATATGAAATAAAAACAGAACTTCTCCCCTTTTCAATATCTTACTCAGTATTTTAACGAGAAACAAACAGTTGATTGAAAATGAAGTATTTAAAGTTATTATCTAATCAATTATGTGTTTGCATAATTTTTATCGTATATATATGAATTAATACCCATAGACTGAAAATTCACAGAAACGTGGAAAACGGCAAAATATTGCCTAATTCGATGATATTTTATTTAAGTCACATAAAGGAAAAGGGGATGATAAACGTCAAAATATTGCTAAATTCGATGATTTTTCGTACGAAACAAAAGGCAAGAAAACTTGCTTAAAATGCAATATTATGCAAAATTCTGAGATTTGAAGGCCAAATCACATATCGTGATACTACATGAAATAGTATCGAAATATTGGTAAAAATGAAAAATATTTACGTAATATCAAACTACATGAAAAACGTGAAAAAAGTCAATATTTAACCATATTTGAGGATTTTAACTTCAAATCATAGAGCGAGGTTTCGTATTATTTAGATCCAAGAATAGACATATGACAATGTTGTTACCAATACAAATGATAAAAATCAATGTGTTTTCATTGGTATTAACTAAAATGTTCCTGATTTTCCGTTTATATTACCGATGGAAGATGTACACGAAAATCGCTCTATTCCAGCTGAAACGTCGATATATGCAATAAAAACAGAACTTCTCCCCTTTTCAATATCTTACTCAGTATTTTAACGGGAAACAAATAGTTGATTGAAAATGAAGTATTTAAAGTTATTATCTAATCAATTATGTGTTTGCATAATTTTTATCGTATATATATGAATTAATACCCATAGACTGAAAATTCACAGAAACGTGGAAAACGGCAAAATATTGCCTAATTCGATGATATTTTAGTTAAGTCACATAAAGGAAAAGGGGATGATAAACGTCAAAATATTGCTAAATTCGATGATTTTTCGTACGAAACAAAAGGCAAGAAAACTTGCTTAAAATGCAATATTATGCAAAATTCTGAGATTTGAACGCCAAATCACATATCGTGATACTACATGAAATAGTATCGAAATATTGGTAAAAATGAAAAATATTTACGTAATATCAAACTACATGAAAAACGTGAAAAAAGTCAATATTTAACCATATTTGAGGATTTTAACTTCAAATCATAGAGCGAGGTTTCGTATTATTTAGATCCAAGAATAGACATATGACAATGTTGTTTCCAATACAAATTATAAAAATCAATGTGTTTTCATTAGAATTAACTAAAATGTTCTTGACTTTCCGTTTATATTACCGAGGGAAGATGTACACGTAAAACCGCTCTAATCCGGCTGAAACGTCGATATATGCAATAAAAACCGAACTTCTCCACTTTTCATTATCTTACTCAGTATTTTAACGAGAAACAAATAGATGATTGAAAATGAAGTATTTAAGGTTATTATCTAATCAATTATGTGTTTGCATCATTTTTATCGTATATATATGAATTAATACCCATAGGCTGAAAATTCCCAAAAACGTGGAAAACGGCAAAATATTCCCTAATTCGATGATATTTTGTTTAAGTCACATAAAGGAAAAGGGGATGATAAACGTCAAAATATTGCTAAATTCGATGATTTTTCGTACGAAACAAAAGGCAAGAAAACTTTCTTAAAATGCAATATTATGCAAAATTCTGAGATTTGAAGGCCAAATCACATATCGTGATACTACATGAAATAGTATCGAAATATTGGTAAAAATGAATATATTTACATAATATCAAACTACATGAAAAACGTGAAAAAAGTCAATATTTAACCATATTTGAGGATTTTAACTTCAAATCAAAGAGCGAGGTTTCGTATTATTTAGATCCAAGAATAGACATATGACAATGTTGTTTCCAATACAAATTATAAAAATCAATGTGTTTTCATTAGAATTAATTAAATGTTCTTGACTTTCCGTTTATATTACAGAGGGAAGATGTACACGTAAAACCGCTCTAATCCGGCTGAAACGTCGATATATGCAATAAAAACCGAACTTCTCCCCTTTTCATTATCTTACTCAGTATTTTAACGAGAAACAAATAGATGATTGAAAATGAAGTATTTAAGGTTATTATCTAATCAATTATGTGTTTGCATCATTTTTATCGTATATATATGAATTAATACCCATAGACTGAAAATTCACAAAAACGTGGAAAACGGCAAAATATTCCCTAATTCGATGATATTTTGTTTAAGTCACATAAAGGAAAAGGGGATGATAAACGTCAAAATATTGCTAAATTCGATGATTTTTCGTACGAAACAAAAGGCAAGAAAACTTGCTTAAAATGCAATATTATGCGAAATTCTGAGATTTGAAGGCCAAATCACATATTGTGATACTACATGAAATAGCATCGAAATATTGGAAAAATGAATATATTTACGTTATATCAAACTACATGAAAAACGTGAAAAAAGTCAATATATAACCATATATGAGGATTTTAACTTCAAATCATAGAGCGAGGTTTCGTATTATTTAGATCCAAGAAAAGACATATGACAGTGTTGTTACCAATACAAATGATAAAAATCAATGTGTTTTCATTGGTATTAACTAAAATGTTCCTGATTTTCCGTTTATATTACCGATGGAAGATGTACACGAAAATCGCTCTATTCCAGCTGAAACGTCGATATATGCAATAAAAACAGAACTCCCCTTTTCAATATGTTACTCAGTATTTTAACGAGAAACAAATAGTTGATTGAAAATGAAGTATTTAAAGTTATTATCTAATCAATTATGTGTTTGCATAATTTTTATCGTATATATATGAATTAATACCCATAGACTGAAAATTCACAGAAACGTGGAAAACGGCAAAATATTGCCTAATTCGATGATATTTTATTTAAGTCACATAAAGGAAAAGGGGATGATAAACGTCAAAATATTGCTAAATTCGATGATTTTTCGTACGAAACAAAAGGCAAGAAAACTTGCTTAAAATGCAATATTATGCAAAATTCTGAGATTTGAACGCCAAATCACATATCGTGATACTACATGAAATAGTATCGAAATATTGGTAAAAATGAATATATTTACGTAATATCAAACTACATGAAAAACGTGAAAAAAGTCAATATTTAACCATATTTGAGGATTTTAACTTCAAATCATAGAGCGAGATTTCGTATTATTTAGATCCAAGAATAGACATATGACAATGTTGTTTCCAATACAAATTATAAAAATCAATGTGTTTTCATTAGAATTAACTAAAATGTTCTTGACTTTCCGTTTATATTACCGAGGGAAGATGTACACGTAAAACCGCTCTAATCCGGCTGAAACGTCGATATATGCAATAAAAACCGAACTTCTCCCCTTTTCATTATCTTACTCAGTATTTTAACGAGAAACAAATAGATGATTGAAAATGAAATATTTAAGGTTATTATCTAATCAATTATGTGTTTGCATCATTTTTATCGTATATATATGAATTATACCCATAGACTGAAAATTCACAGAAACGTGGAAAACGGCAAAATATTGCCTAATTCGATGATATTTTATTTAAGTCACATAAAGGAAAAGGGGATGATAAACGTCAAAATATTGCTAAATTCGATGATTTTTCGTACGAAACAAAAGGCAAGAAAACTTGCTTAAAATGCAATATTATGCAAAATTCTGAGATTTGAAGGCCAAATCACATATCGTGATACTACATGAAATAGTATCGAAATATTGGTAAAAATGAATATATTTACATAATATCAAACTACATGAAAAACGTGAAAAAAGTCAATATTTAACCATATTTGAGGATTTTAGCTTCAAATCATAGAGCGAGGTTTCGTATTATTTAGATCCAAGAATAGACATATGACAATGTTGTTTCCAATACAAATTATAAAAATCAATGTGTTTTCATTAGAATTAACTAAAATGTTCTTGACTTTCCGTTTATATTACCGAGGGAAGATGTACACGTAAAACCGCTCTAATCCGGCTGAAACGTCGATATATGCAACAAAAACCGAACTTCTCCCCTTTTCATTATCTTACTCAGTATTTTAACGAGAAACAAATAGATGATTGAAAATGAAGTATTTAAGGTTATTATCTAATCAATTATGTGTTTGCATCATTTTTATCGTATATATATGAATTAATACCCATAGACTGAAAATTCACAAAAACGTGGAAAACGGCAAAATATTCCCTAATTCGATGATATTTTGTTTAAGTCACATAAAGGAAAAGGGGATGATAAACGTCAAAATATTGCTAAATTCGATGATTTTTCGTACGAAACAAAAGGCAAGAAAACTTGCTTAAAATGCAATATTATGGGAAATTCTGAGATTTGAAGGCCAAATCACATATTGTGATACTACATGAAATAGCATCGAAATATTGGTAAAAATGAATATATTTACGTTATATCAAACTACATGAAAAACGTGAAAAAAGTCAATATATAACCATATATGAGGATTTTAACTTCAAATCATAGAGCGAGGTTTCGTATTATTTAGATCCAAGAAAAGACATATGACAGTGTTGTTACCAATACAAATGATAAAAATCAATGTGTTTTCATTGGTATTAACTAAAATGTTCCTGATTTTCCGTTTATATTACCGATGGAAGATGTACACGAAAATCGCTCTATTCCAGCTGAAACGTCGATATATGCAATAAAAACAGAACTCCCCTTTTCAATATGTTACTCAGTATTTTAACGAGAAACAAATAGTTGATTGAAAATGAAGTATTTAAAGTTATTATCTAATCAATTATGTGTTTGCATAATTTTTATCGTATATATATGAATTAATACCCATAGACTGAAAATTCACAGAAACGTGGAAAACGGCAAAATATTGCCTAATTCGATGATATTTTATTTAAGTCACATAAAGGAAAAGGGGATGATAAACGTCAAAATATTGCTAAATTCGATGATTTTTCGTACGAAACAAAAGGCAAGAAAACTTGCTTAAAATGCAATATTATGCGAAATTCTGAGATTTGAAGGCCAAATCACATATCGTGATACTACATGAAATAGTATCGAAATATTGGTAAAAATTAATATATTTACGTAATATCAAACTACATGAAAAACGTGAAAAAAGTCAATATTTAACCATATTTGAGGATTTTAACTTCAAATCATAGAGCGAGGTTTCGTATTATTTAGATCCAAGAATAGACATATGACAATGTTGTTTCCAATACAAATTATAAAAATCAATGTGTTTTCATTAGAATTAACTAAAATGTTCTTGACTTTCCGTTTATATTACCGAGGGAAGATGTACACGTAAAACCGCTCTAATCCGGCTGAAACGTCGATATATGCAATAAAAACCGAACTTCTCCCCTTTTACTCAGTATTTTAACGAGAAACAAATAGATGATTGAAAATGAAATATTTAAGGTTATTATCTAATCAATTATGTGTTTGCATCATTTTTATCGTATATATATGAATTAATACCCATAGACTGAAAATTCACAGAAACGTGGAAAACGGCAAAATATTGCCTAATTCGATGATATTTTATTTAAGTCACATAAAGGAAAAGGGGATGATAAACGTCAAAATATTGCTAAATTCGATGATTTTTCGTACGAAACAAAAGGCAAGAAAACTTGCTTAAAATGCAATATTATGCAAAATTCTGAGATTTGAAGGCCAAATCACATATCGTGATACTACATGAAATAGTATCGAAATATTGGTAAAAAGGAATATATTTACATAATAAATAACTACATGAAAAACGTGAAAAAAGTCAATATTTAACCATATTTGAGGATTTTAGCTTCAAATCATAGAGCGAGGTTTCGTATTATTTAGATCCAAGAATAGACATATGACAATGTTGTTTCCAATACAAATTATAAAAATCAATGTGTTTTCATTAGAATTAACTAAAATGTTCTTGACTTTCCGTTTATATTACCGAGGAAAGATGTACACGTAAAACCACTCTAATCCGGCTGAAACGTCGATATATGCAACAAAAACCGAACTTCTCCCCTTTTCATTATCTTACTCAGTATTTTAACGAGAAACAAATAGATGATTGAAAATGAAGTATTTAAGGTTATTATCTAATCAATTATGTGTTTGCATCATTTTTATCGTATATATATGAATTAATACCCATAGACTGAAAATTCACAAAAACGTGGAAAACGGCAAAATATTCCCTAATTCGATGATATTTTGTTTAAGTCACATAAAGGAAAAGGGGATGATAAACGTCAAAATATTGCTAAATTCGATGATTTTTCGTACGAAACAAAAGGCAAGAAAACTTGCTTAAAATGCAATATTATGCGAAATTCTGAGATTTGAAGGCCAAATCACATATTGTGAAACTACATGAAATAGCATCGAAATATTGGTAAAAATGAATATATTTACGTTATATCAAACTACATGAAAAACGTGAAAAAAGTCAATATTTAACCATATATGAGGATTTTAACTTCAAATCATAGAGCGAGGTTTCGTATTATTTAGATCCAAGAAAAGACATATGACAGTGTTGTTACCAATACAAATGAGAAAAATCAATGTGTTTTCATTGGTATTAACTAAAATGTTCCTGATTTTCCGTTTATATTACCGATGGAAGATGTACACGAAAATCGCTCTATTCCAGCTGAAACGTCGATATATGAAATAAAAACAGAACTTCTCCCCTTTTCAATATCTTACTCAGTATTTTAACGAGAAACAAACAGTTGATTGAAAATGAAGTATTTAAAGTTATTATCTAATCAATTATGTGTTTGCATAATTTTTATCGTATATATATGAATTAATACCCATAGACTGAAAATTCACAGAAACGTGGAAAACGGCAAAATATTGCCTAATTCGATGATATTTTATTTAAGTCACATAAAGGAAAAGGGGATGATAAACGTCAAAATATTGCTAAATTCGATGATTTTTCGTACGAAACAAAAGGCAAGAAAACTTGCTTAAAATGCAATATTATGCAAAATTCTGAGATTTGAAGGCCAAATCACATATCGTGATACTACATGAAATAGTATCGAAATATTGGTAAAAATGAAAAATATTTACGTAATATCAAACTACATGAAAAACGTGAAAAAAGTCAATATTTAACCATATTTGAGGATTTTAACTTCAAATCATAGAGCGAGGTTTCGTATTATTTAGATCCAAGAATAGACATATGACAATGTTGTTACCAATACAAATGATAAAAATCAATGTGTTTTCATTGGTATTAACTAAAATGTTCCTGATTTTCCGTTTATATTACCGATGGAAGATGTACACGAAAATCGCTCTATTCCAGCTGAAACGTCGATATATGCAATAAAAACAGAACTTCTCCCCTTTTCAATATCTTACTCAGTATTTTAACGGGAAACAAATAGTTGATTGAAAATGAAGTATTTAAAGTTATTATCTAACCAATTATGTGTTTGCATAATTTTTATCGTATATATATGAATTAATACCCATAGACTGAAAATTCACAGAAACGTGGAAAACGGCAAAATATTGCCTAATTCGATGATATTTTAGTTAAGTCACATAAAGGAAAAGGGGATGATAAACGTCAAAATATTGCTAAATTCGATGATTTTTCGTACGAAACAAAAGGCAAGAAAACTTGCTTAAAATGCAATATTATGCAAAATTCTGAGATTTGAACGCCAAATCACATATCGTGATACTACATGAAATAGTATCGAAATATTGGTAAAAATGAAAAATATTTACGTAATATCAAACTACATGAAAAACGTGAAAAAAGTCAATATTTAACCATATTTGAGGATTTTAACTTCAAATCATAGAGCGAGGTTTCGTATTATTTAGATCCAAGAATAGACATATGACAATGTTGTTTCCAATACAAATTATAAAAATCAATGTGTTTTCATTAGAATTAACTAAAATGTTCTTGACTTTCCGTTTATATTACCGAGGGAAGATGTACACGTAAAACCGCTCTAATCCGGCTGAAACGTCGATATATGCAATAAAAACCGAACTTCTCCACTTTTCATTATCTTACTCAGTATTTTAACGAGAAACAAATAGATGATTGAAAATGAAGTATTTAAGGTTATTATCTAATCAATTATGTGTTTGCATCATTTTTATCGTATATATATGAATTAATACCCATAGGCTGAAAATTCCCAAAAACGTGGAAAACGGCAAAATATTCCCTAATTCGATGATATTTTGTTTAAGTCACATAAAGGAAAAGGGGATGATAAACGTCAAAATATTGCTAAATTCGATGATTTTTCGTACGAAACAAAAGGCAAGAAAACTTTCTTAAAATGCAATATTATGCAAAATTCTGAGATTTGAAGGCCAAATCACATATCGTGATACTACATGAAATAGTATCGAAATATTGGTAAAAATGAATATATTTACATAATATCAAACTACATGAAAAACGTGAAAAAAGTCAATATTTAACCATATTTGAGGATTTTAACTTCAAATCATAGAGCGAGGTTTCGTATTATTTAGATCCAAGAATAGACATATGACAATGTTGTTTCCAATACAAATTATAAAAATCAATGTGTTTTCATTAGAATTAACTAAAATGTTCTTGACTT
Organism: Procambarus clarkii; assembly: GCF_040958095.1. NCBI lineage: Eukaryota > Metazoa > Arthropoda > Malacostraca > Decapoda > Cambaridae > Procambarus > Procambarus clarkii. Next base: position 1,831,452 of record NC_091229.1, read on the forward strand.
TCCGTTTATATTACCGAGGAAAGATGTACACGTAAAACCACTCTAATCCGGCTGAAACGTCGATATATGCAACAAAAACCGAACTTCTCCCCTTTTCATTATCTTACTCAGTATTTTAACGAGAAACAAATAGATGATTGAAAATGAAGTATTTAAGGTTATTATCTAATCAATTATGTGTTTGCATCATTTTTATCGTATATATATGAATTAATACCCATAGACTGAAAATTCACAAAAACGTGGAAAACGGCAAAATATTCCCTAATTCGATGATATTTTGTTTAAGTCACATAAAGGAAAAGGGGATGATAAACGTCAAAATATTGCTAAATTCGATGATTTTTCGTACGAAACAAAAGGCAAGAAAACTTGCTTAAAATGCAATATTATGCGAAATTCTGAGATTTGAAGGCCAAATCACATATTGTGAAACTACATGAAATAGCATCGAAATATTGGTAAAAATGAATATATTTACGTTATATCAAACTACATGAAAAACGTGAAAAAAGTCAATATTTAACCATATATGAGGATTTTAACTTCAAATCATAGAGCGAGGTTTCGTATTATTTAGATCCAAGAAAAGACATATGACAGTGTTGTTACCAATACAAATGAGAAAAATCAATGTGTTTTCATTGGTATTAACTAAAATGTTCCTGATTTTCCGTTTATATTACCGATGGAAGATGTACACGAAAATCGCTCTATTCCAGCTGAAACGTCGATATATGAAATAAAAACAGAACTTCTCCCCTTTTCAATATCTTACTCAGTATTTTAACGAGAAACAAACAGTTGATTGAAAATGAAGTATTTAAAGTTATTATCTAATCAATTATGTGTTTGCATAATTTTTATCGTATATATATGAATTAATACCCATAGACTGAAAATTCACAGAAACGTGGAAAACGGCAAAATATTGCCTAATTCGATGATATTTTATTTAAGTCACATAAAGGAAAAGGGGATGATAAACGTCAAAATATTGCTAAATTCGATGATTTTTCGTACGAAACAAAAGGCAAGAAAACTTGCTTAAAATGCAATATTATGCAAAATTCTGAGATTTGAAGGCCAAATCACATATCGTGATACTACATGAAATAGTATCGAAATATTGGTAAAAATGAAAAATATTTACGTAATATCAAACTACATGAAAAACGTGAAAAAAGTCAATATTTAACCATATTTGAGGATTTTAACTTCAAATCATAGAGCGAGGTTTCGTATTATTTAGATCTAAGAATAGACATATGACAATGTTGTTACCAATACAAATGATAAAAATCAATGTGTTTTCATTGGTATTAACTAAAATGTTCCTGATTTTCCGTTTATATTACCGATGGAAGATGTACACGAAAATCGCTCTATTCCAGCTGAAACGTCGATATATGCAATAAAAACAGAACTTCTCCCCTTTTCAATATCTTACTCAGTATTTTAACGGGAAACAAATAGTTGATTGAAAATGAAGTATTTAAAGTTATTATCTAACCAATTATGTGTTTGCATAATTTTTATCGTATATATATGAATTAATACCCATAGACTGAAAATTCACAGAAACGTGGAAAACGGCAAAATATTGCCTAATTCGATGATATTTTAGTTAAGTCACATAAAGGAAAAGGGGATGATAAACGTCAAAATATTGCTAAATTCGATGATTTTTCGTACGAAACAAAAGGCAAGAAAACTTGCTTAAAATGCAATATTATGCAAAATTCTGAGATTTGAACGCCAAATCACATATCGTGATACTACATGAAATAGTATCGAAATATTGGTAAAAATGAAAAATATTTACGTAATATCAAACTACATGAAAAACGTGAAAAAAGTCAATATTTAACCATATTTGAGGATTTTAACTTCAAATCATAGAGCGAGGTTTCGTATTATTTAGATCCAAGAATAGACATATGACAATGTTGTTTCCAATACAAATTATAAAAATCAATGTGTTTTCATTAGAATTAACTAAAATGTTCTTGACTTTCCGTTTATATTACCGAGGGAAGATGTACACGTAAAACCGCTCTAATCCGGCTGAAACGTCGATATATGCAATAAAAACCGAACTTCTCCACTTTTCATTATCTTACTCAGTATTTTAACGAGAAACAAATAGATGATTGAAAATGAAGTATTTAAGGTTATTATCTAATCAATTATGTGTTTGCATCATTTTTATCGTATATATATGAATTAATACCCATAGGCTGAAAATTCCCAAAAACGTGGAAAACGGCAAAATATTCCCTAATTCGATGATATTTTGTTTAAGTCACATAAAGGAAAAGGGGATGATAAACGTCAAAATATTGCTAAATTCGATGATTTTTCGTACGAAACAAAAGGCAAGAAAACTTTCTTAAAATGCAATATTATGCAAAATTCTGAGATTTGAAGGCCAAATCACATATCGTGATACTACATGAAATAGTATCGAAATATTGGTAAAAATGAATATATTTACATAATATCAAACTACATGAAAAACGTGAAAAAAGTCAATATTTAACCATATTTGAGGATTTTAACTTCAAATCATAGAGCGAGGTTTCGTATTATTTAGATCCAAGAATAGACATATGACAATGTTGTTTCCAATACAAATTATAAAAATCAATGTGTTTTCATTAGAATTAATTAAATGTTCTTGACTTTCCGTTTATATTACAGAGGGAAGATGTACACGTAAAACCGCTCTAATCCGGCTGAAACGTCGATATATGCAATAAAAACCGAACTTCTCCCCTTTTCATTATCTTACTCAGTATTTTAACGAGAAACAAATAGATGATTGAAAATGAAGTATTTAAGGTTATTATCTAATCAATTATGTGTTTGCATCATTTTTATCGTATATATATGAATTAATACCCATAGACTGAAAATTCACAAAAACGTGGAAAACGGCAAAATATTCCCTAATTCGATGATATTTTGTTTAAGTCACATAAAGGAAAAGGGGATGATAAACGTCAAAATATTGCTAAATTCGATGATTTTTCGTACGAAACAAAAGGCAAGAAAACTTGCTTAAAATGCAATATTATGCGAAATTCTGAGATTTGAAGGCCAAATCACATATTGTGATACTACATGAAATAGCATCGAAATATTGGAAAAATGAATATATTTACGTTATATCAAACTACATGAAAAACGTGAAAAAAGTCAATATATAACCATATATGAGGATTTTAACTTCAAATCATAGAGCGAGGTTTCGTATTATTTAGATCCAAGAAAAGACATATGACAGTGTTGTTACCAATACAAATGATAAAAATCAATGTGTTTTCATTGGTATTAACTAAAATGTTCCTGATTTTCCGTTTATATTACCGATGGAAGATGTACACGAAAATCGCTCTATTCCAGCTGAAACGTCGATATATGCAATAAAAACAGAACTCCCCTTTTCAATATGTTACTCAGTATTTTAACGAGAAACAAATAGTTGATTGAAAATGAAGTATTTAAAGTTATTATCTAATCAATTATGTGTTTGCATAATTTTTATCGTATATATATGAATTAATACCCATAGACTGAAAATTCACAGAAACGTGGAAAACGGCAAAATATTGCCTAATTCGATGATATTTTATTTAAGTCACATAAAGGAAAAGGGGATGATAAACGTCAAAATATTGCTAAATTCGATGATTTTTCGTACGAAACAAAAGGCAAGAAAACTTGCTTAAAATGCAATATTATGCAAAATTCTGAGATTTGAACGCCAAATCACATATCGTGATACTACATGAAATAGTATCGAAATATTGGTAAAAATGAATATATTTACGTAATATCAAACTACATGAAAAACGTGAAAAAAGTCAATATTTAACCATATTTGAGGATTTTAACTTCAAATCATAGAGCGAGATTTCGTATTATTTAGATCCAAGAATAGACATATGACAATGTTGTTTCCAATACAAATTATAAAAATCAATGTGTTTTCATTAGAATTAACTAAAATGTTCTTGACTTTCCGTTTATATTACCGAGGGAAGATGTACACGTAAAACCGCTGTAATCCGGCTGAAACGTCGATATATGCAATAAAAACCGAACTTCTCCCCTTTTCATTATCTTACTCAGTATTTTAACGAGAAACAAATAGATGATTGAAAATGAAGTATTTAAGGTTATTATCTAATCAATTATGTGTTTGCATCATTTTTATCGTATATATATGAATTAATACCCATAGACTGAAAATTCACAGAAACGTGGAAAACGGCAAAATATTGCCTAATTCGATGATATTTTATTTAAGTCACATAAAGGAAAAGGGGATGATAAACGTCAAAATATTGCTAAATTCGATGATTTTTCGTACGAAACAAAAGGCAAGAAAACTTGCTTAAAATGCAATATTATGCAAAATTCTGAGATTTGAAGGCCAAATCACATATCGTGATACTACATGAAATAGTATCGAAATATTGGTAAAAATTAATATATTTACATAATATCAAACTACATGAAAAACGTGAAAAAAGTCAATATTTAACCATATTTGAGGATTTTAACTTCAAATCATAGAGCGAAGTTTCGTATTATTTAGATCCAAGAATAGACATATGACAATGTTGTTTCCAATACAAATTATAAAATTCAATGTGTTTTCATTAGAATTAACTAAAATGTTCTTGACTTTCCGTTTATATTACCGAGGGAAGATGTACACGTAAAACCGCTCTAATCCGGCTGAAACGTCGATATATGCAATAAAAACCGAACTTCTCCCCTTTTCATTATCTTACTCAGTATTTTAACGAGAAACAAATAGATGATTGAAAATGAAGTATTTAAGGTTATTATCTAATCAATTATGTGTTTGCATCATTTTTATCGTATATATATGAATTAATACCCATAGACTGAAAATTCACAGAAACGTGGAAAACGGCAAAATATTGCCTAATTCGATGATATTTTATTTAAGTCACATAAAGGAAAAGGGGATGATAAACGTCAAAATATTGCTAAATTCGATGATTTTTCGTACGAAACAAAAGGCAAGAAAACTTGCTTAAAATGCAATATTATGCAAAATTCTGAGATTTGAAGGCCAAATCACATATCGTGATACTACATGAAATAGTATCGAAACATTGGTAAAAATGAATATATTTACATAATATCAAACTACATGAAAAACGTGAAAAAAGTCAATATTTAACCATATTTGAGGATTTTAACTTCAAATCATAGAGCGAGGTTTCGTATTATTTAGATCCAAGAATAGACATATGACAATGTTGTTTCCAATACAAATTATAAAAATCAATGTGTTTTCATTAGAATTAATTAAATGTTCTTGACTTTCCGTTTATATTACCGAGGGAAGATTCGATGATTTTTCGTACGAAACAAAAGGCAAGAAAACTTGCTTAAAATGCAATATTATGCAAAATTCTGAGATTTGAACGCCAAATCACATATCGTGATACTACATGAAATAGTATCGAAATATTGGTAAAAATGAATATATTTACGTAATATCAAACTACATGAAAAACGTGAAAAAAGTCAATATTTAACCATATTTGAGGATTTTAACTTCAAATCATAGAGCGAGGTTTCGTATTATTTAGATCCAAGAATAGACATATGACAATGTTGTTTCCAATACAAATTATAAAAATCAATGTGTTTTCATTAGAATTAACTAAAATGTTCTTGACTTTCCGTTTATATTACCGAGGGAAGATGTACACGTAAAACCGCTCTAATCCGGCTGAAACGTCGATATATGCAATAAAAACCGAACTTCTCCACTTTTCATTATCTTACTCAGTATTTTAACGAGAAACAAATAGATGATTGAAAATGAAGTATTTAAGGTTATTATCTAATCAATTATGTATTTGCATCATTTTTATCGTATATATATGAATTAATACCCATAGACTGAAAATTCACAAAAACGTGGAAAACGGCAAAATATTGCCTAATTCGATGATATTTTGTTTAAGTCACATAAAGGAAAAGGGGATGATAAACGTCAAAATATTGCTAAATTCGATGATTTTTCGTACGAAACAAAAGGCAAGAAAACTTGCTTAAAATGCAATATTATGCGAAATTCTGAGATTTGAAGGCCAAATCACATATCGTGATACTACATGAAATAGTATCGAAATATTGGTAAAAATGAATATATTTACGTTATATCAAACTACATGAAAAACGTGAAAAAAGTCAATATTTAACCATATATGAGGATTTTAACTTCAAATCATAGAGCGAGGTTTCGCATTATTTAGATCCAAGAAAAGACATATGACAGTGTTGTTACCAATAAAAATGATAAAAATCAATGTGTTTTCATTGGTATTAACTAAAATGTTCCTGATTTTCCGTTTATATTACCGATGGAAGATGTACACGAAAATCGCTCTATTCCGGCTGAAACGTCGATATATGCAATAAAAATCGAACTTCTTCCCTTTTCAATATCTTGCTCAGTATTTTAACGAGAAACAAACAGATGATTGAAAATGAAGTATTTAAGGTTATTATCTAATCAATTATGGGTTTGCATCATTTTTATTGTATATATATGAATTAAAACCCATAGACTGAAAATTCACAAAAACGTGGAAAACGGCAAAATATTGCCTAATTCGATGATATTTTGTTTAAGTCACATAAAGGAAAAGAGGATAATAAACGTCAAAATATTGCTAAATTCGATTATTTTTCGTACGAAACAAAATGCAAGAAAACTTGCTTAAAATGCAATATTATGCGAAATTCTGAGATTTGAAGGCCAAATCACATATCGTGATACTACATGAAATAGAATCGAAATATTGGTAAAACTCAATATATTTACGTAGTATCAAACTACATGAAAAACGTGAAAAAAGTCACTATTTAACCATATTTGAGGATTTTAACTTCAAATCATAGAGAGAGATTCGTATTATTTAGATCCAAGAAAAGACATATGACAATGTTGTTTCCAATACAAATGATAAAAATCAATGTTTTCATTAGAATTAACTAAAATGTTCCTGATTTTCCGTTTATATTACCGAGGGAAGATGTACACGTAAAACCGCTCTAATCCGGCTGAAACGTCGATATATGCAATAAAAACCGAACTTCTCCCCTTTTCATTATCTTACTCAGTATTTTAACGAGAAACAAATAGATGATTGAAAATGAAGTATTTAAGGTTATTATCTAATCAATTATGTGTTTGCATCATTTTTATCGTATATATATGAATTAATACCCATAGACTGAAAATTCACAAAAACGTGGAAAACGGAAAATATTGCCTAATTCGATGATATTTTGTTTAAGTCACATAAAGGAAAAGGGGATGATAAACGTCAAAATATTGCTAAATTCGATGATTTTTCGTACGAAACAAAAGGCAAGAAAACTTGCTTAAAATGCAATATTATGCGAAATTCTGAGATTTGAAGGCCAAATCACATATCGTGATACTACATGAAATAGTATCGAAATATTGGTAAAAATGAATATATTTACGTTATATCAAACTACATGAAAAACGTGAAAAAAGTCAATATTTAACCATATTTGAGGATTTTAACTTCAAATCATAGAGCGAGGTTTCGTATTATTTAGATCCAAGAATAGACATATGACAATGTTGTTTCCAATACAAATTATAAAAATCAATGTGTTTTCATTAGAATTAACTAAAATGTTCTTGATTTTCTGTTTATATTACCGAGGGAAGATGTACACGTAAAACCGCTCTAATCCGGCTGAAACGTCGATATATGCAATAAAAACCGAACTTCTCCCCATTTCATTATCTTACTCAGTATTTTAACGAGAAACAAATAGATGATTGAAAATGAAGTATTTAAGGTTATTATCTAATCAATTATGTGTTTGCATCATTTTTATCGTATATATATGAATTAATACCCATAGACTTAAAATTCACAGAAACGTGGAAAACGGCAAAATATTGCCTAATTCGATGATATTTTATTTAAGTCACATAAAGGAAAAGGGGATGATAAACGTCAAAATATTGCTAAATTCGATGATTTTTCGTACGAAACAAAAGGCAAGAAAACTTGCTTAAAATGCAATATTATGCAAAATTCTGAGATTTGAAGGCCAAATCACATATCGTGATACTACATGAAATAGTATCGAAATATTGGTAAAAATGAATATATTTACATAATATCAAACTACATGAAAAACGTGAAAAAAGTCAATATTTAACCATATTTGAGGATTTTAACTTCAAATCATAGAGCGAGGTTTCGTATTATTTAGATCCAAGAATAGACATATGACAATGTTGTTTCCAATACAAATTATAAAAATCAATGTGTTTTCATTAGAATTAATTAAATGTTCTTGACTTTCCGTTTATATTACCGAGGGAAGATTCGATGATTTTTCGTACGAAACAAAAGGCAAGAAAACTTGCTTAAAATGCAATATTATGCAAAATTCTGAGATTTGAACGCCAAATCACATATCGTGATACTACATGAAATAGTATCGAAATATTGGTAAAAATGAATATATTTACGTAATATCAAACTACATGAAAAACGTGAAAAAAGTCAATATTTAACCATATTTGAGGATTTTAACTTCAAATCATAGAGCGAGGTTTCGTATTATTTAGATCCAAGAATAGACATATGACAATGTTGTTTCCAATACAAATTATAAAAATCAATGTGTTTTCATTAGAATTAACTAAAATGTTCTTGACTTTCCGTTTATATTACCGAGGGAAGATGTACACGTAAAACCGCTCTAATCCGGCTGAAACGTCGATATATGCAATAAAAACCGAACTTCTCCACTTTTCATTATCTTACTCAGTATTTTAACGAGAAACAAATAGATGATTGAAAATGAAGTATTTAAGGTTATTATCTAATCAATTATGTATTTGCATCATTTTTATCGTATATATATGAATTAATACCCATAGACTGAAAATTCACAAAAACGTGGAAAACGGCAAAATATTGCCTAATTCGATGATATTTTGTTTAAGTCACATAAAGGAAAAGGGGATGATAAACGTCAAAATATTGCTAAATTCGATGATTTTTCGTACGAAACAAAAGGCAAGAAAACTTGCTTAAAATGCAATATTATGCGAAATTCTGAGATTTGAAGGCCAAATCACATATCGTGATACTACATGAAATAGTATCGAAATATTGGTAAAAATGAATATATTTACGTTATATCAAACTACATGAAAAACGTGAAAAAAGTCAATATTTAACCATATATGAGGATTTTAACTTCAAATCATAGAGCGAGGTTTCGCATTATTTAGATCCAAGAAAAGACATATGACAGTGTTGTTACCAATACAAATGATAAAAATCAATGTGTTTTCATTGGTATTAACTAAAATGTTCCTGATTTTCCGTTTATATTACCGATGGAAGATGTACACGAAAATCGCTCTATTCCGGCTGAAACGTCGATATATGCAATAAAAATCGAACTTCTTCCCTTTTCAATATCTTACTCAGTATTTTAACGAGAAACAAACAGATGATTGAAAATGAAGTATTTAAGGTTATTATCTAATCAATTATGGGTTTGCATCATTTTTATTGTATATATATGAATTAAAACCCATAGACTGAAAATTCACAAAAACGTGGAAAACGGCAAAATATTGCCTAATTCGATGATATTTTGTTTAAGTCACATAAAGGAAAAGAGGATAATAAACGTCAAAATATTGCTAAATTCGATTATTTTTCGTACGAAACAAAATGCAAGAAAACTTGCTTAAAATGCAATATTATGCGAAATTCTGAGATTTGAAGGCCAAATCACATATCGTGATACTACATGAAATAGAATCGAAATATTGGTAAAACTCAATATATTTACGTAGTATCAAACTACATGAAAAACGTGAAAAAAGTCACTATTTAACCATATTTGAGGATTTTAACTTCAAATCATAGAGAGAGATTCGTATTATTTAGATCCAAGAAAAGACATATGACAATGTTGTTTCCAATACAAATGATAAAAATCAATGTTTTCATTAGAATTAACTAAAATGTTCCTGATTTTCCGTTTATATTACCGAGGGAAGATGTACACGTAAAACCGCTCTAATCCGGCTGAAACGTCGATATATGCAATAAAAACCGAACTTCTCCCCTTTTCATTATCTTACTCAGTATTTTAACGAGAAACAAATAGATGATTGAAAATGAAGTATTTAAGGTTATTATCTAATCAATTATGTGTTTGCATCATTTTTATCGTATATATATGAATTAATACCCATAGACTGAAAATTCACAAAAACGTGGAAAACGGAAAATATTGCCTAATTCGATGATATTTTGTTTAAGTCACATAAAGGAAAAGGGGATGATAAACGTCAAAATATTGCTAAATTCGATGATTTTTCGTACGAAACAAAAGGCAAGAAAACTTGCTTAAAATGCAATATTATGCGAAATTCTGAGATTTGAAGGCCAAATCACATATCGTGATACTACATGAAATAGTATCGAAATATTGGTAAAAATGAATATATTTACGTTATATCAAACTACATGAAAAACGTGAAAAAAGTCAATATTTAACCATATTTGAGGATTTTAACTTCAAATCATAGAGCGAGGTTTCGTATTATTTAGATCCAAGAATAGACATATGACAATGTTGTTTCCAATACAAATTATAAAAATCAATGTGTTTTCATTAGAATTAACTAAAATGTTCTTGATTTTCTGTTTATATTACCGAGGGAAGATGTACACGTAAAACCGCTCTAATCCGGCTGAAACGTCGATATATGCAATAAAAACCGAACTTCTCCCCATTTCATTATCTTACTCAGTATTTTAACGAGAAACAAATAGATGATTGAAAATGAAATATTTAAGGTTATTATCTAATCAATTATGTGTTTGCATCATTTTTATCGTATATATATGAATTAATACCCATAGACTGAAAATTCACAGAAACGTGGAAAACGGCAAAATATTGCCTAATTCGATGATATTTTATTTAAGTCACATAAAGGAAAAGGGGATGATAAACGTCAAAATATTGCTAAATTCGATGATTTTTCGTACGAAACAAAAGGCAAGAAAACTTGCTTAAAATGCAATATTATGCAAAATTCTGAGATTTGAAGGCCAAATCACATATCGTGATACTACATGAAATAGTATCGAAATATTGGTAAAAATGAATATATTTACATAATATCAAACTACATGAAAAACGTGAAAAAAGTCAATATTTAACCATATTTGAGGATTTTAACTTCAAATCATAGAGCGAGGTTTCGTATTATTTAGATCCAAGAATAGACATATGACAATGTTGTTTCCAATACAAATTATAAAAATCAATGTGTTTTCATTAGAATTAATTAAATGTTCTTGACTTTCCGTTTATATTACCGAGGGAAGATTCGATGATTTTTCGTACGAAACAAAAGGCAAGAAAACTTGCTTAAAATGCAATATTATGCAAAATTCTGAGATTTGAACGCCAAATCACATATCGTGATACTACATGAAATAGTATCGAAATATTGGTAAAAATGAATATATTTACTACAAACTTTATATCAAATATTTATATCAAACTACATGAAAAACGCGAAAAAAGTCAATATTTAACCATATATGAGGATTTTAACTTCAAATCATAGAGCGAGGTTTCGTATTATTTAGATCCAAGAAAAGACATGACAGTGTTGTTACCAATACAAATGATAAAAATCAATGTGTTTTCATTAGTATTAACTAAAATGTTCCTGATTTTCTGTTTATATTACCGATGGAAGATGTACACGAAAATCGCTCTATTCCGGCTGAAACGTCGATATATGCAATAATAACAGAACTTCTCCCCTTTTCAATATCTTACTCAGTATTTTAACGAGAAACAAATAGTTGATTGAAAATGAAGTATTTAAGGTTATTATCTAATTAATTATGTGTTTGCATAATTTTTATCGTATATATATGAATTAATACCCATAGACTGAAAATTCACAAAAACGTGGAAAAACCGCAAAATATTGCCTAATTCGATGATATTTTGTTTAAATCAAATAAAGGAAAAGGGGATGATAAACGTCAAAATATTGCTAAATTCGATGATTTTTCGTACGAAACAAAATGCAAGAAAACTTGCTTAAAATGCAATATTATGCGAAATTCTGAGATTTGAAGGCCAAATCACATATCGTGATACTACATGAAATAGAATCGAAATATTAGTAAAACTCAATATATTTACGTAGTATCAAACTACATGAAAAACGTGAAAAAAGTCACTATTTAACCATATTTGAGGATTTTAACTTCAAATCATAGAGCGAGGTTTCGTATTATTTAGATCCAAGAAAAGACATATGACAATGTTGTTTCCAATACAAATTATAAAAATCAATGTGTTTTCATTAGAATTAACTAAAATGTTCCTGATTTTCCGTTTATATTACCGAGGGAAGATGTACACGTAAAACCGCTCTAATCCGGCTGAAACGTCGATATATGCAATAAAAACCGAACTTCTCCCCTTTTCATTATCTTACTCAGTATTTTAACGAGAAACAAATAGATGATTGAAAATGAAGTATTTAAGGTTATTATCTAATCAATTATGTGTTTGCATCGTATATATATGAATTAATACCCATAGACTGAAAATTCACAAAAACGTGGAAAACGGAAAATATTGCCTAATTCGATGATATTTTGTTTAAGTCACATAAAGGAAAAGGGGATGATAAACGTCAAAATATTGCTAAATTCGATGATTTTTCGTACGAAACAAAAGGCAAGAAAACTTGCTTAAAATGCAATATTATGCGAAATTCTGAGATTTGAAGGCCAAATCACATATCGTGATACTACATGAAATAGTATCGAAATATTGGTAAAAATGAATATATTTACGTTATATCAAACTACATGAAAAACGTGAAAAAAGTCAATATTTAACCATATTTGAGGATTTTAACTTCAAATCATAGAGCGAGGTTTCGTATTATTTAGATCCAAGAATAGACATATGACAATGTTGTTTCCAATACAAATTATAAAAATCAATGTGTTTTCATTAGAATTAACTAAAATGTTCTTGATTTTCTGTTTATATTACCGAGGGAAGATGTACACGTAAAACCGCTCTAATCCGGCTGAAACGTCGATATATGCAATAAAAACCGAACTTCTCCCCTTTTCATTATCTTACTCAGTATTTTAACGAGAAACAAATAGATGATTGAAAATGAAGTATTTAAGGTTATTATCTAATCAATTATGTGTTTGCATCATTTTTATCGTATATATATGAATTAATACCCATAGACTGAAAATTCATAAAAACGTGGAAAACGGCAAAATATTGCCTAATTCGATGATACTTTGTTTAAGTCACATAAAGGAAAATGGGATGATAAACATCAAAATATTGCTAAATTCGATGATTTTTCGTACGAAACAAAAGGCAAGAAAATTTGCTTAAAATGCAATATTATGCGAAATTCTGAGATTTGAAGGCCAAATCACATATCGTGATACTACATGAAATAGTATCGAAATATTGGTAAAAATGAATATATTTACTACAAACTTTATAACAAATATTTATATCAAACTACATGAAAAACGTGAAAAAAGTCAATATTTAACCATATATGAGGATTTTAACTTCAAATCATAGAGCGAGGTTTCGTATTATTTAGATCCAAGAAAAGACATGACAGTGTTGTTACCAATACAAATGATAAAAATCAATGTGTTTTCATTAGTATTAACTAAAATGTTCCTGATTTTCTGTTTATATTACCGATGGAAGATGTACACGAAAATCGCTCTATTCCGGCTGAAACGTCGATATATGCAATAAAAACCAAACTTCTCCCCTTTTCAATATCTTACTCAGTATTTTACGAGAAACACATAGATGATTGAAAATGAAGTATTTAAGGTTATTATCTAATCAATTATGTGTTTGCATAATTTTTATCGTATATATATGAAATAATACCCATAGAGTGAAAATTCACAAAAACGTGGAAAAACCGCAAAATATTGCCTAATTCGATGATATTTTGTTTAAATCAAATAAAGGAAAAGGGGATGATAAACGTCAAAATATTGCTAAATTCGATGATTTTTCGTACGAAACAAAAGGCAAGAAAACTTGCTTAAAATGCAATATTATGCGAAATTCTGAGATTTGAAGGCCAAATCACATATCGTGATACTACATGAAATAGAATCTAAATATTGGTAAAAATGAATATATTTACGTAGTATCAAACTACATGAAAAACGTGAAAAAAGTCACTATTTAACCATATTTGAGGATTTTAACTTCAAATCATAGAGCGAGGTTTCGTATTATTTAGATCCAAGAAAAGACATATGACAATGTTGTTTCCAATACAAATGATAAAAATCAATGTTTTTTCATTAGTATTAACTAAAATGTTCCTGATTTTCCGTTTATATTACCGATGGAAGATGTACACGAAAATCGCTCTATTCCGGCTGAAACGTCGATATATGCAATAAAAACAGAACTTCTCCCCTTTTCAATATCTTACTCAGTATTTTAACGAGAAACAAATAGATGATTGAAAATGAAGTATTTAAGGTTATTATCTAATCAATTATGTGTTTGCGTCATTTTTATCGTATATATAATGAAATAATACCCATAGACTGAAAATTCACAAAAACGTAGAAAACGGCAAAATATTGCCTAATTCGATGATATTTTGTTTAAGTCACATAAAGGAAAATGGGATGATAAACGTCAAAATATTGCTAAATTCGTTGATTTTTCGTACGAAACAAAATGCAAGAAAACTTGCTTAAAATGCAATATTATGCTAAATTCTGAGATTTGAAGGCCAAATCACATATCGTGATACTACATGAAATAGAATCGAAATATTGGTAAAAATGAATATATTTACGTAGTATCAAACTACATGAAAAACGTGAAAAAAGTCACTATTTAACCATATTTGAGGATTTTAAGTTCAAATCATAGAGCGAGGTTTCGTATTATTTAGATCCAAGAAAAGACATATGACAATGTTGTTTCCAATACAAATGATAAAAATGAATGTGTTTTCATTAGAATTAACTAAAATGTTCCTGATTTTCGTTTATATTACCGAGGGAAGATGTTCACGTAAAACCGCTCTAATCCGGCTGAAACGTCGATATATGCAATAAAAACCGAACTTCTCCCCTTTTCAATATCTTACTCAGTATTTTACGAGAAACAAATAGATGATTGAAAATGAAGTATTTAAGGTTATTATCTAATCAATTATGTGTTTGCATAATTTTTATCGTATATATATGAAATAATACCCATAGAGTGAAAATTCACAAAAACGTGGAAAAACCGCAAAATATTGCCTAATTCGATGATATTTTGTTTAAATCAAATAAAGGAAAAGGGGATGATAAACGTCAAAATATTGCTAAATTCGATGATTTTTCGTACGAAACAAAAGGCAAGAAAACTTGCTTAAAATGCAATATTATGCGAAATTCTGAGATTTGAAGGCCAAATCACATATCGTGATACTACATGAAATAGAATCTAAATATTGGTAAAAATGAATATATTTACGTAGTATCAAACTACATGAAAAACGTGAAAAAAGTCACTATTTAACCATATTTGAGGATTTTAACTTCAAATCATAGAGCGAGGTTTCGTATTATTTAGATCCAAGAAAAGACATATGACAATGTTGTTTCCAATACAAATGATAAAAATCAATGTTTTTTCATTAGTATTAACTAAAATGTTCCTGATTTTCCGTTTATATTACCGATGGAAGATGTACACGAAAATCGCTCTATTCCGGCTGAAACGTCGATATATGCAATAAAAACAGAACTTCTCCCCTTTTCAATATCTTACTCAGTATTTTAACGAGAAACAAATAGATGATTGAAAATGAAGTATTTAAGGTTATTATCTAATCAATTATGTGTTTGCGTCATTTTTATCGTATATATAATGAAATAATACCCATAGACTGAAAATTCACAAAAACGTAGAAAACGGCAAAATATTGCCTAATTCGATGATATTTTGTTTAAGTCACATAAAGGAAAATGGGATGATAAACGTCAAAATATTGCTAAATTCGTTGATTTTTCGTACGAAACAAAATGCAAGAAAACTTGCTTAAAATGCAATATTATGCTAAATTCTGAGATTTGAAGGCCAAATCACATATCGTGATACTACATGAAATAGAATCGAAATATTGGTAAAAATGAATATATTTACGTAGTATCAAACTACATGAAAAACGTGAAAAAAGTCACTATTTAACCATATTTGAGGATTTTAACTTCAAATCATAGAGCGAGGTTTCGTATTATTTAGATCCAAGAAAAGACATATGACAATGTTGTTTCCAATACAAATTATAAAAATCAATGTGTTTTCATTAGAATTAACTAAAATGTTCCTGATTTTCCGTTTATATTACCGAGGGAAGATGTACACGTAAAACCGCTGTAATCCGGCTGTAACGTCGATATATGCAATAAAAACCGAACTTCTCCCCTTTTCATTATCTTACTCAGTATTTTAACGAGAAACAAATAGTTGATTGAAAGTGAAGTATTTAAGGTTATTATCTAATCAATTATGTGTTTGCATAATTTTTATCGTATATATATGAATTAAAGCCCATAGACTGAAAATTCACAGAAACGTGGAAAACGGCAAAATATTGCCTAATTCGATGATATTTTGTTTAAGTCACATAAAGGAAAAGGGGATGATAAACGTCAAAATATTGCTAAATTCGATGATTTTTCGTACGTAACAAAATGCAAGAAAACTTGCTTAAAATGCAATATTATGCGAAATTCTGAGATTTGAAGGCCAAATCACATATCGTGATACTACATGAAATAGAATCGAAATATTAGTAAAACTCAATATATTTACGTAGTATCAAACTACATGAAAAACGTGAAAAAAGTCACTATTTAACCATATTTGAGGATTTTAACTTCAAATCATAGAGAGAGGTTTCGTATTATTTAGATCCAAGAATAGACATATGACAATGTTGTTTCCAATACAAATTATAAAAATCAATGTGTTTTCATTAGAATTAACTAAAACGTTCCTGATTTTCGTTTATATTACCGAGGGAAGATGTTCACGTAAAACCGCTCTAATCCGGCTGAAACGTCGATATATGCAATAAAAACCGAACTTCTCCCCTTTTCAATATCTTACTCAGTATTTTACGAGAAACAAATAGATGATTGAAAATGAAGTATTTAAGGTTATTATCTAATCAATTATGTGTTTGCATCATTTTTATCGTATATATATGAATTAATACCCATAGACTGAAAATTTACAAAAACGTGGAAAACGGCAAAATATTGCCTAATTCGATGATATTTTGTTTAAGTCACATAAAGGAAAAGGGGATGATAAACATCAAAATATTGCTAAATTCGATGATTTTTCGTACGAAACAAAAGGCAAGAAAACTTGCTTAAAATGCAATATTATGCGAAATTCTGAGATTTGAAGGCCAAATCACATATCGTGATACTACATGAAATAGTATCGAAATATTGGTAAAAATGAATATATTTACTACAAACTTTATATCAAATATTTATATCAAACTACATGAAAAACGTGAAAAAAGTCAATATTTAACCATATATGAGGATTTTAACTTCAAATCATAGAGCGAGGTTTCGTATTATTTAGATCCAAGAAAAGACTTGACAGTGTTGTTACCAATACAAATGATAAAAATCAATGTGTTTTCATTAGTATTAACTAAAATGTTCCTGATTTTCTGTTTATATTACCGATGGAAGATGTACACGAAAATCGCTCTATTCCGGCTGAAACGTCGATATACGCAATAAAAACAGAACTTCTCCCCTCTTCAATATCTTACTCAGTATTTTAACGAGAAACAAATAGTTGATTGAAAATGAAGTATTTAAGGTTATTATCTAATCAATTATGTGTTTGCATAATTTTTATCGTATATATATGAATTAATACCCATAGACTGAAAATTCACAAAAACGTGGAAAAACCGCAAAATATTGCCTAATTCGATGATATTTTGTTTAAATCAAATAAAGGAAAAGGGGATGATAAACGTCAAAATATTGCTAAATTCGATGATTTTTCGTACGAAACAAAATGCAAGAAAACTTGCTTAAAATGCAATATTATGCGAAATTCTGAGATTTGAAGGCCAAATCACATATCGTGATACTACATGAAATAGAATCGAAATATTAGTAAAACTCAATATATTTACGTAGTATCAAACTACATGAAAAACGTGAAAAAAATCACTATTTAACCATATTTGAGGATTTTAACTTCAAATCATAGAGAGAGGTTTCGTATTATTTAGATCCAAGAAAAGACATATGACAATGTTGTTTCCAATACAAATGATAAAAATGAATGTGTTTTCATTAGAATTAAATAAAAAGTTCCTGATTTTCGTTTAAATTACCGAGGGAAGATGTACACGTAAAACCGCTCTAATCCGGCTGAAACGTCGATATATGCAATAAAAACCGAACTTTTCCCTTTTTCAATATCTTACTCAGTATTTTACGAGAAACAAATAGATGATTGAAAATGAAGTATTTAAGGTTATTATCTAATCAATTATGTGTTTGCATAATTTTTATCGTATATATATGAAATAATACCCATAGAGTGAAAATTCACAAAAACGTGAAAAAACCGCAAAATATTGCCTAATTCGATGATATTTTGTTTAAATCAAATAAAGGAAAAGGGGATGATAAACGTCAAAATATTGCTAAATTCGATGATCTTTCGTACGAAACAAAAGGCAAGAAAACTTGCTTAAAATGCAATATTATGCGAAATTCTGAGATTTGAAGGCCAAATCACATATCGTGATACTACATGAAATAGAATCTAAATATTGGTAAAAATGAATATATTTACGTAGTATCAAACTACATGAAAAACGTGAAAAAAGTCACTATTAAACCATATTTGAGGATTTTAACTTCAAATCATAGAGCGAGGTTTCGTATTATTTAGATCCAAGAAAAGACATATGACAATGTTGTTTCCAATACAAATGATAAAAATCAATGTTTTTTCATTAGTATTAACTAAAATGTTCCTGATTTTCCGTTTATATTACCGATGGAAGATGTACACGAAAATCGCTCGATTCCGGCTGAAACGTCGATATATGCAATAAAAACAGAACTTCTCCCCTTTTCAATATCTTACTCAGTATTTTAACGAGAAACAAATAGATGATTGAAAATGAAGTATTTAAGGTTATTATCTAATCAATTATGTGTTTGCGTCATTTTTATCGTATATATAATGAATTAATACCCATAGACTGAAAATTCACAAAAACGTAGAAAACGGCAAAATATTGCCTAATTCGATGATATTTTGTTTAAGTCACATAAAGGAAAATGGGATGATAAACGTCAAAATATTGCTCAATTCGATGATTTTTCGTACGAAACAAAATGCAAAAAAACTTGCTTAAAATGCAATATTATGCGAAATTCTGAGATTTGAAGGCCAAATCACATATCGTGATACTACATGAAATAGTATCGAAATATTGGTAAAAATGAATATATTTACGTAGTATCAAACTACATGAAAAACGTGAAAAAAGTCACTATTTAACCATATTTGAGGATTTTAACTTCAAATCATAGAGCGAGGTTTCGTATTATTTAGATCCAAGAAAAGACATGACAGTGTTGTTACCAATACAAATGATAAAAATCAATGTGTTTTCATTAGTATTAACTAAAATGTTCCTGATTTTCTGTTTATATTACCGATGGAAGATGTACACGAAAATCGCTCTATTCCGGCTGAAACGTCGATATATGCAATAAAAACAGAACTTCTCCCCTTTTCAATATCTTACTCAGTATTTTAACGAGAAACAAATAGTTGATTGAAAATGAAGTATTTAATGTTATTATCTAATCAATTATGTGTTTGCATAATTTTTATCGTATGTATATGAAATAATACCCATAGAGTGAAAATTCACAAAAACGTGGAAAAACCGCAAAATATTGCCTAATTCGATGATATTTTGTTTAAATCAAATAAAGGAAAAGGGGATGATAAACGTCAAAATATTGCTAAATTCGATGATTTTTCGTACAAAACAAAAGGCAAGAAAACTTGCTTAAAATGCAATATTATGCGAAATTCTGAGATTTGAAGGCCAAATCACATATCGTGATACTACATGAAATAGAATCTAAATATTGGTAAAAATGAATATATTTACGTAGTATCAAACTACATGAAAAACGTGAAAAAAGTCACTATTAAACCATATTTGAGGATTTTAACTTCAAATCATAGAGCGAGGTTTCGTATTATTTAGATCCAAGAAAAGACATATGACAATGTTGTTTCCAATACAAATGATAAAAATCAATGTTTTTTCATTAGTATTAACTAAAATGTTCCTGATTTTCCGTTTATATTACCGATGGAAGATGTACACGAAAATCGCTCGATTCCGGCTGAAACGTCGATATATGCAATAAAAACAGAACTTCTCCCCTTTTCAATATCTTACTCAGTATTTTAACGAGAAACAAATAGATGATTGAAAATGAAGTATTTAAGGTTATTATCTAATCAATTATGTGTTTGCGTCATTTTTATCGTATATATAATGAATTAATACCCATAGACTGAAAATTCACAAAAACGTAGAAAACGGCAAAATATTGCCTAATTCGATGATATTTTGTTTAAGTCACATAAAGGAAAATGGGATGATAAACGTCAAAATATTGCTCAATTCGATGATTTTTCGTACGAAACAAAATGCAAAAAAACTTGCTTAAAATGCAATATTATGCGAAATTCTGAGATTTGAAGGCCAAATCACATATCGTGATACTACATGAAATAGTATCGAAATATTGGTAAAAATGAATATATTTACGTAGTATCAAACTACATGAAAAACGTGAAAAAAGTCACTATTTAACCATATTTGAGGATTTTAACTTCAAATCATAGAGCGAGGTTTCGTATTATTTAGATCCAAGAAAAGACATGACAGTGTTGTTACCAATACAAATGATAAAAATCAATGTGTTTTCATTAGTATTAACTAAAATGTTCCTGATTTTCTGTTTATATTACCGATGGAAGATGTACACGAAAATCGCTCTATTCCGGCTGAAACGTCGATATATGCAATAAAAACAGAACTTCTCCCCTTTTCAATATCTTACTCAGTATTTTAACGAGAAACAAATAGTTGATTGAAAATGAAGTATTTAATGTTATTATCTAATCAATTATGTGTTTGCATCATTTTTATCGTATATATAAGAATTAATACCCATAGACTGAAAATTCACAAAAACGTGGAAAACGGCAAAATATTGCCTAATTCGATGATATTTTGTTTAAGTCACATAAAGGAAAAGGGGATGATAAACATCAAAATATTGCTAAATTCGATGATTTTTCGTACGAAACAAAATGCATGAAAACTTGCTTAAAATGCAATATTATGCGAAATTCTGAGATTTGAAGGCCAAATCACATATCGTGATACTACATGAAATAGTATCGAAATATTGGTAAAAATGAATATATTTACGTAATATCAAACTACATGAAAAACGTGAAAAAAGTCAATATTTAACCATATTTGAGGATTTTAACTTCAAATCATAGAGCGAGGTTTCGTATTATTTAGATCCAAGAATAGACATGACAGTGTTGTTACCAATACAAATGATAAAAATCAATGTGTTTTCATTAGTATTAACTAAAATGTTCCTGATTTTCTGTTTATATTACCGATGGAAGATGTACACGAAAATCGCTCTATTCCAGCTGAAACGTCGATATATGCAATAAAAACAGAACTTCTCCCCTTTTCAATATCTTACTCAGTATTTTAACGAGAAACAAATAGTTGATTGAAAATGAAGTATTTAATGTTATTATCTAATCAATTATGTGTTTGCATAATTTTTATCGTATGTATATGAAATAATACCCATAGAGTGAAAATTCACAAAAACGTGGAAAAACCGCAAAATATTGCCTAATTCGATGATATTTTGTTTAAATCAAATAAAGGAAAAGGGGATGATAAACGTCAAAATATTGCTAAATTCGATGATTTTTCGTACAAAACAAAAGGCAAGAAAACTTGCTTAAAATGCAATATTATGCGAAATTCTGAGATTTGAAGGCCAAATCACATATCGTGATACTACATGAAATAGAATCTAAATATTGGTAAAAATGAATATATTTACGTAGTATCAAACTACATGAAAAACGTGAAAAAAGTCACTATTAAACCATATTTGAGGATTTTAACTTCAAATCATAGAGCGAGGTTTCGTATTATTTAGATCCAAGAAAAGACATATGACAATGTTGTTTCCAATACAAATGATAAAAATCAATGTTTTTTCATTAGTATTAACTAAAATGTTCCTGATTTTCCGTTTATATTACCGATGGAAGATGTACACGAAAATCGCTCGATTCCGGCTGAAACGTCGATATATGCAATAAAAACAGAACTTCTCCCCTTTTCAATATCTTACTCAGTATTTTAACGAGAAACAAATAGATGATTGAAAATGAAGTATTTAAGGTTATTATCTAATCAATTATGTGTTTGCGTCATTTTTATCGTATATATAATGAATTAATACCCATAGACTGAAAATTCACAAAAACGTAGAAAACGGCAAAATATTGCCTAATTCGATGATATTTTGTTTAAGTCACATAAAGGAAAATGGGATGATAAACGTCAAAATATTGCTCAATTCGATGATTTTTCGTACGAAACAAAATGCAAAAAAACTTGCTTAAAATGCAATATTATGCGAAATTCTGAGATTTGAAGGCCAAATCACATATCGTGATACTACATGAAATAGTATCGAAATATTGGTAAAAATGAATATATTTACGTAGTATCAAACTACATGAAAAACGTGAAAAAAGTCACTATTTAACCATATTTGAGGATTTTAACTTCAAATCATAGAGCGAGGTTTCGTATTATTTAGATCCAAGAAAAGACATGACAGTGTTGTTACCAATACAAATGATAAAAATCAATGTGTTTTCATTAGTATTAACTAAAATGTTCCTGATTTTCTGTTTATATTACCGATGGAAGATGTACACGAAAATCGCTCTATTCCGGCTGAAACGTCGATATATGCAATAAAAACAGAACTTCTCCCCTTTTCAATATCTTACTCAGTATTTTAACGAGAAACAAATAGTTGATTGAAAATGAAGTATTTAATGTTATTATCTAATCAATTATGTGTTTGCATCATTTTTATCGTATATATAAGAATTAATACCCATAGACTGAAAATTCACAAAAACGTGGAAAACGGCAAAATATTGCCTAATTCGATGATATTTTGTTTAAGTCACATAAAGGAAAAGGGGATGATAAACATCAAAATATTGCTAAATTCGATGATTTTTCGTACGAAACAAAATGCATGAAAACTTGCTTAAAATGCAATATTATGCGAAATTCTGAGATTTGAAGGCCAAATCACATATCGTGATACTACATGAAATAGTATCGAAATATTGGTAAAAATGAATATATTTACGTAATATCAAACTACATGAAAAACGTGAAAAAAGTCAATATTTAACCATATTTGAGGATTTTAACTTCAAATCATAGAGCGAGGTTTCGTATTATTTAGATCCAAGAATAGACATGACAGTGTTGTTACCAATACAAATGATAAAAATCAATGTGTTTTCATTAGTATTAACTAAAATGTTCCTGATTTTCTGTTTATATTACCGATGGAAGATGTACACGAAAATCGCTCTATTCCGGCTGAAACGTCGATATATGCAATAAAAACAGAACTTCTCCCCTTTTCAATATCTTACTCAGTATTTTAACGAGAAACAAATAGTTGATTGAAAATGAAGTATTTAATGTTATTATCTAATCAATTATGTGTTTGCATCATTTTTATCGTATATATAAGAATTAATACCCATAGACTGAAAATTCACAAAAACGTGGAAAACGGCAAAATATTGCCTAATTCGATGATATTTTGTTTAAGTCACATAAAGGAAAAGGGGATGATAAACATCAAAATATTGCTAAATTCGATGATTTTTCGTACGAAACAAAATGCATGAAAACTTGCTTAAAATGCAATATTATGCGAAATTCTGAGATTTGAAGGCCAAATCACATATCGTGATACTACATGAAATAGTATCGAAATATTGGTAAAAATGAATATATTTACGTAATATCAAACTACATGAAAAACGTGAAAAAAGTCAATATTTAACCATATTTGAGGATTTTAACTTCAAATCATAGAGCGAGGTTTCGTATTATTTAGATCCAAGAATAGACATATGACAATGTTGTTTCCAATACAAATTATAAAAATCAATGTGTTTTCATTAGAATTAACTAAAATGTTCTTGATTTTCCGTTTATATTACCGAGGGAAGATGTACACGTAAAACCGCTCCAATCCGGCTGAAACGTCGATATATGCAATAAAAACCGAACTTCTCCCCTTTTCATTATCTTACTCAGTATTTTAACGAGAAACAAATAGATGATTGAAAATGAAGTATTTAAGGTTATTATCTAATCAATTATGTGTTTGCATAATTTTTATCGTATATATATGAATTAATACCCATAGACTGAAAATTCACAAAAACGTGGAAAACGGCAAAATATTGCCTAATTCGATGATATTTTGTTTAAGTCACATAAAGGAAAAGGGGATGATAAACATCAAAATATTGCTAAATTCGATGATTTTTCGTACAAAACAAAAGGCAAGAAAACTTGCTTAAATGCAATATTATGCGAAATTCTGAGATTTGAAGGCCAAATCACATATCGTGATACTACATGAAATAGTATCGAAATATTGGTATAAATGAATATATTTACGTTATATCAAACTACATGAAAAACGTGAAAAAAGTCACTATTTAACCATATTTGAGGATTTTAACTTCAAATCATAGAGAGAGGTTTCGTATTATTTAGATCCAAGAAAAGACATATGACAATGTTGTTTCCAATACAAATGATAAAAATGAATGTGTTTTCATTAGAAATAACTAAAATGTTCCTGATTTTCGTTTATATTACCGAGGGATGATGTACACGTAAAACCGCTCTAATCCGGCTGAAACGTCGATATATGCAATAAAAACCGAACTTCTCCCCTTTTCAATATCTTACTCATTATTTTACGAGAAACAAATAGATGATTGAAAATGAAGCATTTAAGGTTATTATCTAATCAATTATGTGTTTGCATAATTTTTATCGTATGTATATGAAATAATACCCATAGAGTGAAAATTCACAAAAACGTGGAAAAACCGCAAAATATTGCCTAATTCGATGATATTTTGTTTAAATCAAATAAAGGAAAAGGGGATGATAAACGTCAAAATATTGCTAAATTCGATGATTTTTCGTACAAAACAAAAGGCAAGAAAACTTGCTTAAAATGCAATATTATGCGAAATTCTGAGATTTGAAGGCCAAATCACATATCGTGATACTACATGAAATAGAATCTAAATATTGGTAAAAATGAATATATTTACGTAGTATCAAACTACATGAAAAACGTGAAAAAAGTCACTATTTAACCATATTTGAGGATTTTAACTTCAAATCATAGAGCGAGGTTTCGTATTATTTAGATCCAAGAAAAGACATATGACAATGTTGTTTCCAATACAAATTATAAAAATCAATGTGTTTTCATTAGAATTAACTAAAATGTTCCTGATTTTCCGTTTATATTACCGAGGGAAGATGTACACGTAAAACCGCTCTAATCCGGCTGAAACGTCGATATATGCAATAAAAATCGAACTTCTCCCCTTTTCATTATCTTACTTAGTATTTTAACGAGAAACAAATAGATGATTGAAAATGAAGTATTTAAGGTTATTATCTAATCAATTATGTGTTTGCATAATTTTTATCGTATATATATGAATTAATACCCATAGACTGAAAATTCACAAAAACGTGGAAAACGGCAAAATATTGCCTAATTCGATGATATTTTGTTTAAGTCACATAAAGGAAAAGGGGATGATAAACATCAAAATATTGCTAAATTCGATGATTTTTCGTACGAAACAAAAGGCAAGAAAATTTGCTTAAAATGCAATATTATGCGAAATTCTGAGATTTGAAGGCCAAATCACATATCGTGATACTACATGAAATAGTATCGAAATATTGGTAAAAATGAATATATTTACTACAAACTTTATATCAAATATTTATATCAAACTACATGAAAAACGTGAAAAAAGTCAATATTTAACCATATATGAAGATTTTAACTTCAAATCATAGAGCGAGGTTTCGTATTATTTAGATCCAAGAAAAGACTTGACAGTGTTGTTACCAATACAAATGATAAAAATCAATGTGTTTTCATTAGTATTAACTAAAATGTTCCTGATTTTCTGTTTATATTACCGATGGAAGATGTACACGAAAATCGCTCTATTCCGGCTGAAACGTCGATATATGCAATAAAAACAGAACGTCTCCCCTTTTCAATATCTTACTCAGTATTTTAACGAGAAACAAATAGTTGATTGAAAATGAAGTATTTAAGGTTATTATCTAATCAATTATGTGTTTGCATAATTTTTATCGTATATATATGAATTAATACCCATAGACTGAAAATTCACAAAAACGTGGAAAAACCGCAAAATATTGCCTAATTCGATGATATTTTGTTTAAATCAAATAAAGGAAAAGGGGATGATAAACGTCAAAATATTGCTAAATTCGATGATTTTTCGTACGAAACAAAATGCAAGAAAACTTGCTTAAAATGCAATATTATGCGAAATTCTGAGATTTGAAGGCCAAATCACATATCATGATACTACATGAAATAGAATCGAAATATTAGTAAAACTCAATATATTTACGTAGTATCAAACTACATGAAAAACGTGAAAAAAGTCACTATTTAACCATATTTGAGGATTTTAACTTCAAATCATAGAGAGAGGTTTCGTATTATTTAGATCCAAGAAAAGACATATGACAATGTTGTTTCCAATACAAATGATAAAAATGAATGTGTTTTCATTAGAATTAAATAAAAAGTTCCTGATTTTCGTTTAAATTACCGAGGGAAGATGTACACGTAAAACCGCTCTAATTCGGCTGAAACGTCGATATATGCAATAAAAACCGAACTTCTCCCTTTTTCAATATCTTACTCAGTATTTTACGAGAAACAAATAGATGATTGAAAATGAAGTATTTAGGGTTATTATCTAATCAATTATGTGTTTGCATAATTTTTATCGTATATATATGAAATAATACCCATAGAGTGAAAATTCACAAAAACGTGGAAAAACCGCAAAATATTGCCTAATTCGACGATATTTTGTTTAAATCAAATAAAGGAAAAGGGGATGATAAACGTCAAAATATTGCTAAATTCGATGATTTTTCGTACGAAACAAAAGGCAAGAAAACTTGCTTAAAATGCAATATTATGCGAAATTCTGAGATTTGAAGGCCAAATCACATATCGTGATACTACATGAAATAGAATCTAAATATTGGTAAAAATGAATATATTTACGTAGTATCAAACTACATGAAAAACGTGAAAAAAGTCACTATTAAACCATATTTGAGGATTTTAACTTCAAATCATAGAGCGAGGTTTCGTATTATTTAGATCCAAGAAAAGACATATGACAATGTTGTTTCCAATACAAATGATAAAAATCAATGTTTTTTCATTAGTATTAACTAAAATGTTCCTGATTTTCCGTTTATATTACCGATGGAAGATGTACACGAAAATCGCTCTATTCCGGCTGAAACGTCGATATATGCAATAAAAACAGAACTTCTCCCCTTTTCAATATCTTACTCAGTATTTTAACGAGAAACAAATAGATGATTGAAAATGAAGTATTTAAGGTTATTATCTAATCAATTATGTGTTTGCGTCATTTTTATCGTATATATAATGAATTAATACCCATAGACTGAAAATTCACAAAAACGTAGAAAACGGCAAAATATTGCCTAATTCGATGATATTTTGTTTAAGTCACATAAAGGAAAATGGAATGATAAACGTCAAAATATTGCTCAATTCGATGATTTTTCGTACGAAACAAAATGCAAAAAAACTTGCTTAAAATGCAATATTATGCGAAATTCTGAGATTTGAAGGCCAAATCACATATCGTGATACTACATGAAATAGTATCGAAATATTGGTAAAAATGAATATATTTACGTAGTATCAAACTACATGAAAAACGTGAAAAAAGTCACTATTTAACCATATTTGAGGATTTTAACTTCAAATCATAGAGAGAGGTTTCGTATTATTTAGATCCAAGAAAAGACATATGACAATGTTGTTTCCAATACAAATGATAAAAATGAATGTGTTTTCATTAGAATTAACTAAAATGTTCCTGATTTTCGTTTATATTACCGAGGGATGATGTACACGTAAAACCGCTCTAATCCGGCTGAAACGTCGATATATGCAATAAAAACCGAACTTCTCCCCTTTTCAATATCTTACTCATTATTTTACGAGAAACAAATAGATGATTGAAAATGAAGCATTTAAGGTTATTATCTAATCAATTATGTGTTTGCATAATTTTTATCGTATATATATGAATTAATACCCATAGAGTGAAAATTCACAAAAACGTGGAAAAACCGCAAAATATTGCCTAATTCGATGATATTTTGTTTAAATCAAATAAAGGAAAAGGGGATGATAAACGTCAAAATATTGCTAAATTCGATGATTTTTCGTACAAAACAAAAGGCAAGAAAACTTGCTTAAAATGCAATATTATGCGAAATTCTGAGATTTGAAGGCCAAATCACATATCGTGATACTACATGAAATAGTATCGAAATATTGGTAAAAATGAATATATTTACTACAAACTTTATATCAAATATTTATATCAAACTACATGAAAAACGTGAAAAAAGTCAATATTTAACCATATATGAAGATTTTAACTTCAAATCATAGAGCGAGGTTTCGTATTATTTAGATCCAAGAAAAGACTTGACAGTGTTGTTACCAATACAAATGATAAAAATCAATGTGTTTTCATTAGTATTAACTAAAATGTTCCTGATTTTCTGTTTATATTACCGATGGAAGATGTACACGAAAATCGCTCTATTCCGGCTGAAACGTCGATATATGCAATAAAAACAGAACGTCTCCCCTTTTCAATATCTTACTCAGTATTTTAACGAGAAACAAATAGTTGATTGAAAATGAAGTATTTAAGGTTATTATCTAATCAATTATGTGTTTGCATAATTTTTATCGTATATATATGAATTAATACCCATAGACTGAAAATTCACAAAAACGTGGAAAAACCGCAAAATATTGCCTAATTCGATGATATTTTGTTTAAATCAAATAAAGGAAAAGGGGATGATAAACGTCAAAATATTGCTAAATTCGATGATTTTTCGTACGAAACAAAATGCAAGAAAACTTGCTTAAAATGCAATATTATGCGAAATTCTGAGATTTGAAGGCCAAATCACATATCATGATACTACATGAAATAGAATCGAAATATTAGTAAAACTCAATATATTTACGTAGTATCAAACTACATGAAAAACGTGAAAAAAGTCACTATTTAACCATATTTGAGGATTTTAACTTCAAATCATAGAGAGAGGTTTCGTATTATTTAGATCCAAGAAAAGACATATGACAATGTTGTTTCCAATACAAATGATAAAAATGAATGTGTTTTCATTAGAATTAAATAAAAAGTTCCTGATTTTCGTTTAAATTACCGAGGGAAGATGTACACGTAAAACCGCTCTAATTCGGCTGAAACGTCGATATATGCAATAAAAACCGAACTTCTCCCTTTTTCAATATCTTACTCAGTATTTTACGAGAAACAAATAGATGATTGAAAATGAAGTATTTAGGGTTATTATCTAATCAATTATGTGTTTGCATAATTTTTATCGTATAAATATGAAATAATACCCATAGAGTGAAAATTCACAAAAACGTGGAAAAACCGCAAAATATTGCCTAATTCGACGATATTTTGTTTAAATCAAATAAAGGAAAAGGGGATGATAAACGTCAAAATATTGCTAAATTCGATGATTTTTCGTACGAAACAAAAGGCAAGAAAACTTGCTTAAAATGCAATATTATGCGAAATTCTGAGATTTGAAGGCCAAATCACATATCGTGATACTACATGAAATAGAATCTAAATATTGGTAAAAATGAATATATTTACGTAGTATCAAACTACATGAAAAACGTGAAAAAAGTCACTATTAAACCATATTTGAGGATTTTAACTTCAAATCATAGAGCGAGGTTTCGTATTATTTAGATCCAAGAAAAGACATATGACAATGTTGTTTCCAATACAAATGATAAAAATCAATGTTTTTTCATTAGTATTAACTAAAATGTTCCTGATTTTCCGTTTATATTACCGATGGAAGATGTACACGAAAATCGCTCTATTCCGGCTGAAACGTCGATATATGCAATAAAAACAGAACTTCTCCCCTTTTCAATATCTTACTCAGTATTTTAACGAGAAACAAATAGATGATTGAAAATGAAGTATTTAAGGTTATTATCTAATCAATTATGTGTTTGCGTCATTTTTATCGTATATATAATGAATTAATACCCATAGACTGAAAATTCACAAAAACGTAGAAAACGGCAAAATATTGCCTAATTCGATGATATTTTGTTTAAGTCACATAAAGGAAAATGGGATGATAAACGTCAAAATATTGCTCAATTCGATGATTTTTCGTACGAAACAAAATGCAAAAAAACTTGCTTAAAAAGCAATATTATGCGAAATTCTGAGATTTGAAGGCCAAATCACATATCGTGATACTACATGAAATAGTATCGAAATATTGGTAAAAATGAATATATTTACGTAGTATCAAACTACATGAAAAACGTGAAAAAAGTCACTATTTAACCATATTTGAGGATTTTAACTTCAAATCATAGAGCGAGGTTTCGTATTATTTAGATCCAAGAAAAGACATATGACAATGTTGTTTCCAATACAAATTATAAAAATCAATGTGTTTTCATTAGAATTAACTAAAATGTTCCTGATTTTCCGTTTATATTACCGAGGGAAGATGTACACGTAAAACCGCTCTAATCCGGCTGAAACGTCGATATATGCAATAAAAATCGAACTTCTCCCCTTTTCATTATCTTACTTAGTATTTTAACGAGAAACAAATAGATGATTGAAAATGAAGTATTTAAGGTTATTATCTAATCAATTATGTGTTTGCATCATTTTTATCGTATATATATGAATTAATACCCATAGACTGAAAATTCACAAAAACGTGGAAAACGGCAAAATATTGCCTAATTCGATGATATTTTGTTTAAGTCACATAAAGGAAAAGGGGATGATAAACATCAAAATATTGCTAAATTCGATGATTTTTCGTACAAAACAAAAGGCAAGAAAACTTGCTTAAATGCAATATTATGCGAAATTCTGAGATTTGAAGGCCAAATCACATATCGTGATACTACATGAAATAGTATCGAAATATTGGTATAAATGAATATATTTACGTTATATCAAACTACATGAAAAACGTGAAAAAAGTCACTATTTAACCATATTTGAGGATTTTAACTTCAAATCATAGAGAGAGGTTTCGTATTATTTAGATCCAAGAAAAGACATATGACAATGTTGTTTCCAATACAAATGATAAAAATGAATGTGTTTTCATTAGAAATAACTAAAATGTTCCTGATTTTCGTTTATATTACCGAGGGATGATGTACACGTAAAACCGCTCTAATCCGGCTGAAACGTCGATATATGCAATAAAAACCGAACTTCTCCCCTTTTCAATATCTTACTCATTATTTTACGAGAAACAAATAGATGATTGAAAATGAAGCATTTAAGGTTATTATCTAATCAATTATGTGTTTGCATAATTTTTATCGTATGTATATGAAATAATACCCATAGAGTGAAAATTCACAAAAACGTGGAAAAACCGCAAAATATTGCCTAATTCGATGAT
Organism: Procambarus clarkii; assembly: GCF_040958095.1. NCBI lineage: Eukaryota > Metazoa > Arthropoda > Malacostraca > Decapoda > Cambaridae > Procambarus > Procambarus clarkii. Next base: position 1,863,763 of record NC_091229.1, read on the forward strand.
ATTTTGTTTAAATCAAATAAAGGAAAAGGGGATGATAAACGTCAAAATATTGCTAAATTCGATGATTTTTCGTACAAAACAAAAGGCAAGAAAACTTGCTTAAAATGCAATATTATGCGAAATTCTGAGATTTGAAGGCCAAATCACATATCGTGATACTACATGAAATAGAATCTAAATATTGGTAAAAATGAATATATTTACGTAGTATCAAACTACATGAAAAACGTGAAAAAAGTCACTATTAAACCATATTTGAGGATTTTAACTTCAAATCATAGAGCGAGGTTTCGTATTATTTAGATCCAAGAAAAGACATATGACAATGTTGTTTCCAATACAAATGATAAAAATCAATGTTTTTTCATTAGTATTAACTAAAATGTTCCTGATTTTCCGTTTATATTACCGATGGAAGATGTACACGAAAATCGCTCGATTCCGGCTGAAACGTCGATATATGCAATAAAAACAGAACTTCTCCCCTTTTCAATATCTTACTCAGTATTTTAACGAGAAACAAATAGATGATTGAAAATGAAGTATTTAAGGTTATTATCTAATCAATTATGTGTTTGCGTCATTTTTATCGTATATATAATGAATTAATACCCATAGACTGAAAATTCACAAAAACGTAGAAAACGGCAAAATATTGCCTAATTCGATGATATTTTGTTTAAGTCACATAAAGGAAAATGGGATGATAAACGTCAAAATATTGCTCAATTCGATGATTTTTCGTACGAAACAAAATGCAAAAAAACTTGCTTAAAATGCAATATTATGCGAAATTCTGAGATTTGAAGGCCAAATCACATATCGTGATACTACATGAAATAGTATCGAAATATTGGTAAAAATGAATATATTTACGTAGTATCAAACTACATGAAAAACGTGAAAAAAGTCACTATTTAACCATATTTGAGGATTTTAACTTCAAATCATAGAGCGAGGTTTCGTATTATTTAGATCCAAGAAAAGACATGACAGTGTTGTTACCAATACAAATGATAAAAATCAATGTGTTTTCATTAGTATTAACTAAAATGTTCCTGATTTTCTGTTTATATTACCGATGGAAGATGTACACGAAAATCGCTCTATTCCGGCTGAAACGTCGATATATGCAATAAAAACAGAACTTCTCCCCTTTTCAATATCTTACTCAGTATTTTAACGAGAAACAAATAGTTGATTGAAAATGAAGTATTTAATGTTATTATCTAATCAATTATGTGTTTGCATAATTTTTATCGTATGTATATGAAATAATACCCATAGAGTGAAAATTCACAAAAACGTGGAAAAACCGCAAAATATTGCCTAATTCGATGATATTTTGTTTAAATCAAATAAAGGAAAAGGGGATGATAAACGTCAAAATATTGCTAAATTCGATGATTTTTCGTACAAAACAAAAGGCAAGAAAACTTGCTTAAAATGCAATATTATGCGAAATTCTGAGATTTGAAGGCCAAATCACATATCGTGATACTACATGAAATAGAATCTAAATATTGGTAAAAATGAATATATTTACGTAGTATCAAACTACATGAAAAACGTGAAAAAAGTCACTATTAAACCATATTTGAGGATTTTAACTTCAAATCATAGAGCGAGGTTTCGTATTATTTAGATCCAAGAAAAGACATATGACAATGTTGTTTCCAATACAAATGATAAAAATCAATGTTTTTTCATTAGTATTAACTAAAATGTTCCTGATTTTCCGTTTATATTACCGATGGAAGATGTACACGAAAATCGCTCGATTCCGGCTGAAACGTCGATATATGCAATAAAAACAGAACTTCTCCCCTTTTCAATATCTTACTCAGTATTTTAACGAGAAACAAATAGATGATTGAAAATGAAGTATTTAAGGTTATTATCTAATCAATTATGTGTTTGCGTCATTTTTATCGTATATATAATGAATTAATACCCATAGACTGAAAATTCACAAAAACGTAGAAAACGGCAAAATATTGCCTAATTCGATGATATTTTGTTTAAGTCACATAAAGGAAAATGGGATGATAAACGTCAAAATATTGCTCAATTCGATGATTTTTCGTACGAAACAAAATGCAAAAAAACTTGCTTAAAATGCAATATTATGCGAAATTCTGAGATTTGAAGGCCAAATCACATATCGTGATACTACATGAAATAGTATCGAAATATTGGTAAAAATGAATATATTTACGTAGTATCAAACTACATGAAAAACGTGAAAAAAGTCACTATTTAACCATATTTGAGGATTTTAACTTCAAATCATAGAGCGAGGTTTCGTATTATTTAGATCCAAGAAAAGACATGACAGTGTTGTTACCAATACAAATGATAAAAATCAATGTGTTTTCATTAGTATTAACTAAAATGTTCCTGATTTTCTGTTTATATTACCGATGGAAGATGTACACGAAAATCGCTCTATTCCGGCTGAAACGTCGATATATGCAATAAAAACAGAACTTCTCCCCTTTTCAATATCTTACTCAGTATTTTAACGAGAAACAAATAGTTGATTGAAAATGAAGTATTTAATGTTATTATCTAATCAATTATGTGTTTGCATCATTTTTATCGTATATATAAGAATTAATACCCATAGACTGAAAATTCACAAAAACGTGGAAAACGGCAAAATATTGCCTAATTCGATGATATTTTGTTTAAGTCACATAAAGGAAAAGGGGATGATAAACATCAAAATATTGCTAAATTCGATGATTTTTCGTACGAAACAAAATGCATGAAAACTTGCTTAAAATGCAATATTATGCGAAATTCTGAGATTTGAAGGCCAAATCACATATCGTGATACTACATGAAATAGTATCGAAATATTGGTAAAAATGAATATATTTACGTAATATCAAACTACATGAAAAACGTGAAAAAAGTCAATATTTAACCATATTTGAGGATTTTAACTTCAAATCATAGAGCGAGGTTTCGTATTATTTAGATCCAAGAATAGACATGACAGTGTTGTTACCAATACAAATGATAAAAATCAATGTGTTTTCATTAGTATTAACTAAAATGTTCCTGATTTTCTGTTTATATTACCGATGGAAGATGTACACGAAAATCGCTCTATTCCGGCTGAAACGTCGATATATGCAATAAAAACAGAACTTCTCCCCTTTTCAATATCTTACTCAGTATTTTAACGAGAAACAAATAGTTGATTGAAAATGAAGTATTTAATGTTATTATCTAATCAATTATGTGTTTGCATCATTTTTATCGTATATATAAGAATTAATACCCATAGACTGAAAATTCACAAAAACGTGGAAAACGGCAAAATATTGCCTAATTCGATGATATTTTGTTTAAGTCACATAAAGGAAAAGGGGATGATAAACATCAAAATATTGCTAAATTCGATGATTTTTCGTACGAAACAAAATGCATGAAAACTTGCTTAAAATGCAATATTATGCGAAATTCTGAGATTTGAAGGCCAAATCACATATCGTGATACTACATGAAATAGTATCGAAATATTGGTAAAAATGAATATATTTACGTAATATCAAACTACATGAAAAACGTGAAAAAAGTCAATATTTAACCATATTTGAGGATTTTAACTTCAAATCATAGAGCGAGGTTTCGTATTATTTAGATCCAAGAATAGACATATGACAATGTTGTTTCCAATACAAATTATAAAAATCAATGTGTTTTCATTAGTATTAACTAAAATGTTCTTGATTTTCCGTTTATATTACCGAGGGAAGATGTACACGTAAAACCGCTCCAATCCGGCTGAAACGTCGATATATGCAATAAAAACCGAACTTCTCCCCTTTTCATTATCTTACTCAGTATTTTAACGAGAAACAAATAGATGATTGAAAATGAAGTATTTAAGGTTATTATCTAATCAATTATGTGTTTGCATAATTTTTATCGTATATATATGAATTAATACCCATAGACTGAAAATTCACAAAAACGTGGAAAACGGCAAAATATTGCCTAATTCGATGATATTTTGTTTAAGTCACATAAAGGAAAAGGGGATGATAAACATCAAAATATTGCTAAATTCGATGATTTTTCGTACGAAACAAAAGGCAAGAAAATTTGCTTAAAATGCAATATTATGCGAAATTCTGAGATTTGAAGGCCAAATCACATATCGTGATACTACATGAAATAGTATCGAAATATTGGTAAAAATGAATATATTTACTACAAACTTTATATCAAATATTTATATCAAACTACATGAAAAACGTGAAAAAAGTCAATATTTAACCATATATGAAGATTTTAACTTCAAATCATAGAGCGAGGTTTCGTATTATTTAGATCCAAGAAAAGACTTGACAGTGTTGTTACCAATACAAATGATAAAAATCAATGTGTTTTCATTAGTATTAACTAAAATGTTCCTGATTTTCTGTTTATATTACCGATGGAAGATGTACACGAAAATCGCTCTATTCCGGCTGAAACGTCGATATATGCAATAAAAACAGAACGTCTCCCCTTTTCAATATCTTACGCAGTATTTTAACGAGAAACAAATAGTTGATTGAAAATGAAGTATTTAAGGTTATTATCTAATCAATTATGTGTTTGCATCATTTTTATCGTATATATATGAAATAATACCCATAGAGTGAAAATTCACAAAAACGTGGAAAAACCGCAAAATATTGCATAATTCGATGATATTTTGTTTAAATCAAATAAAGGAAAAGGGGATGATAAACGTCAAAATATTGCTAAATTCGATGATTTTTCGTACGAAACAAAAGGCAAGAAAACTTGCTTAAAATGCAATATTATGCGAAATTCTGAGATTTGAAGGCCAAATCACATATCGTGATACTACATGAAATAGAATCTAAATATTGGTAAAAATGAATATATTTACGTAGTATCAAACTACATGAAAAACGTGAAAAAAGTCACTATTAAACCATATTTGAGGATTTTAATTTCAAATCATATAGCGAGGTTTCGTATTATTTAGATCCAAGAAAAGACATATGACAATGTTGTTTCCAATACAAATGATAAAAATCAATGTTTTTTCATTAGTATTAACTAAAATGTTCCTGATTTTCCGTTTATATTACCGATGGAAGATGTACACGAAAATCGCTCTATTCCGGCTGAAACGTCGATATATGCAATAAAAACAGAACTTCTCCCCTTTTCAATATCTTACTCAGTATTTTAACGAGAAACAAATAGATGATTGAAAATGAAGTATTTAAGGTTATTATCTAATCAATTATGTGTTTGCGTCATTTTTATCGTATATATAATGAAATAATACCCATAGACTGAAAATTCACAAAAACGTAGAAAACGGCAAAATATTGCCTAATTCGATGATATTTTGTTTAAGTCACATAAAGGAAAATGGGATGATAAACGTCAAAATATTGCTAAATTCGATGATTTTTCGTACGAAACAAAATGCAAAAAAACTTGCTTAAAATGCAATATTATGCGAAATTCTGAGATTTGAAGGCCAAATCACATATCGTGATACTACATGAAATAGTATCGAAATATTGGTAAAAATGAATATATTTACGTAGTATCAAACTACATGAAAAACGTGAAAAAAGTCACTATTTAACCATATTTGAGGATTTTAACTTCAAATCATAGAGCGAGGTTTCGTATTATTTAGATCCAAGAAAAGACATATGACAATGTTGTTTCCAATACAAATTATAAAAATCAATGTGTTTTCATTAGAATTAACTAAAATGTTCCTGATTTTCCGTTTATATTACCGAGGGAAGATGTACACGTAAAACCGCTCTAATCCGGCTGAAACGTCGATATATGCAATAAAAATCGAACTTCTCCCCTTTTCATTATCTTACTTAGTATTTTAACGAGAAACAAATAGATGATTGAAAATGAAGTATTTAAGGTTATTATCTAATCAATTATGTGTTTGCATCATTTTTATCGTATATATATGAATTAATACCCATAGACTGAAAATTCACAAAAACGTGGAAAACGGCAAAATATTGCCTAATTCGATGATATTTTGTTTAAGTCACATAAAGGAAAAGGGGATGATAAACATCAAAATATTGCTAAATTCGATGATTTTTCGTACAAAACAAAAGGCAAGAAAACTTGCTTAAATGCAATATTATGCGAAATTCTGAGATTTGAAGGCCAAATCACATATCGTGATACTACATGAAATAGTATCGAAATATTGGTATAAATGAATATATTTACGTTATATCAAACTACATGAAAAACGTGAAAAAAGTCACTATTTAACCATATTTGAGGATTTTAACTTCAAATCATAGAGAGAGGTTTCGTATTATTTAGATCCAAGAAAAGACATATGACAATGTTGTTTCCAATACAAATGATAAAAATGAATGTGTTTTCATTAGAAATAACTAAAATGTTCCTGATTTTCGTTTATATTACCGAGGGATGATGTACACGTAAAACCGCTCTAATCCGGCTGAAACGTCGATATATGCAATAAAAACCGAACTTCTCCCCTTTTCAATATCTTACTCATTATTTTACGAGAAACAAATAGATGATTGAAAATGAAGCATTTAAGGTTATTATCTAATCAATTATGTGTTTGCATAATTTTTATCGTATGTATATGAAATAATACCCATAGAGTGAAAATTCACAAAAACGTGGAAAAACCGCAAAATATTGCCTAATTCGATGATATTTTGTTTAAATCAAATAAAGGAAAAGGGGATGATAAACGTCAAAATATTGCTAAATTCGATGATTTTTCGTACAAAACAAAAGGCAAGAAAACTTGCTTAAAATGCAATATTATGCGAAATTCTGAGATTTGAAGGCCAAATCACATATCGTGATACTACATGAAATAGAATCTAAATATTGGTAAAAATGAATATATTTACGTAGTATCAAACTACATGAAAAACGTGAAAAAAGTCACTATTTAACCATATTTGAGGATTTTAACTTCAAATCATAGAGCGAGGTTTCGTATTATTTAGATCCAAGAAAAGACATATGACAATGTTGTTTCCAATACAAATTATAAAAATCAATGTGTTTTCATTAGAATTAACTAAAATGTTCCTGATTTTCCGTTTATATTACCGAGGGAAGATGTACACGTAAAACCGCTCTAATCCGGCTGAAACGTCGATATATGCAATAAAAATCGAACTTCTCCCCTTTTCATTATCTTACTTAGTATTTTAACGAGAAACAAATAGATGATTGAAAATGAAGTATTTAAGGTTATTATCTAATCAATTATGTGTTTGCATAATTTTTATCGTATATATATGAATTAATACCCATAGACTGAAAATTCACAAAAACGTGGAAAACGGCAAAATATTGCCTAATTCGATGATATTTTGTTTAAGTCACATAAAGGAAAAGGGGATGATAAACATCAAAATATTGCTAAATTCGATGATTTTTCGTACGAAACAAAAGGCAAGAAAATTTGCTTAAAATGCAATATTATGCGAAATTCTGAGATTTGAAGGCCAAATCACATATCGTGATACTACATGAAATAGTATCGAAATATTGGTAAAAATGAATATATTTACTACAAACTTTATATCAAATATTTATATCAAACTACATGAAAAACGTGAAAAAAGTCAATATTTAACCATATATGAAGATTTTAACTTCAAATCATAGAGCGAGGTTTCGTATTATTTAGATCCAAGAAAAGACTTGACAGTGTTGTTACCAATACAAATGATAAAAATCAATGTGTTTTCATTAGTATTAACTAAAATGTTCCTGATTTTCTGTTTATATTACCGATGGAAGATGTACACGAAAATCGCTCTATTCCGGCTGAAACGTCGATATATGCAATAAAAACAGAACGTCTCCCCTTTTCAATATCTTACTCAGTATTTTAACGAGAAACAAATAGTTGATTGAAAATGAAGTATTTAAGGTTATTATCTAATCAATTATGTGTTTGCATAATTTTTATCGTATATATATGAATTAATACCCATAGACTGAAAATTCACAAAAACGTGGAAAAACCGCAAAATATTGCCTAATTCGATGATATTTTGTTTAAATCAAATAAAGGAAAAGGGGATGATAAACGTCAAAATATTGCTAAATTCGATGATTTTTCGTACGAAACAAAATGCAAGAAAACTTGCTTAAAATGCAATATTATGCGAAATTCTGAGATTTGAAGGCCAAATCACATATCATGATACTACATGAAATAGAATCGAAATATTAGTAAAACTCAATATATTTACGTAGTATCAAACTACATGAAAAACGTGAAAAAAGTCACTATTTAACCATATTTGAGGATTTTAACTTCAAATCATAGAGAGAGGTTTCGTATTATTTAGATCCAAGAAAAGACATATGACAATGTTGTTTCCAATACAAATGATAAAAATGAATGTGTTTTCATTAGAATTAAATAAAAAGTTCCTGATTTTCGTTTAAATTACCGAGGGAAGATGTACACGTAAAACCGCTCTAATTCGGCTGAAACGTCGATATATGCAATAAAAACCGAACTTCTCCCTTTTTCAATATCTTACTCAGTATTTTACGAGAAACAAATAGATGATTGAAAATGAAGTATTTAGGGTTATTATCTAATCAATTATGTGTTTGCATAATTTTTATCGTATATATATGAAATAATACCCATAGAGTGAAAATTCACAAAAACGTGGAAAAACCGCAAAATATTGCCTAATTCGACGATATTTTGTTTAAATCAAATAAAGGAAAAGGGGATGATAAACGTCAAAATATTGCTAAATTCGATGATTTTTCGTACGAAACAAAAGGCAAGAAAACTTGCTTAAAATGCAATATTATGCGAAATTCTGAGATTTGAAGGCCAAATCACATATCGTGATACTACATGAAATAGAATCTAAATATTGGTAAAAATGAATATATTTACGTAGTATCAAACTACATGAAAAACGTGAAAAAAGTCACTATTAAACCATATTTGAGGATTTTAACTTCAAATCATAGAGCGAGGTTTCGTATTATTTAGATCCAAGAAAAGACATATGACAATGTTGTTTCCAATACAAATGATAAAAATCAATGTTTTTTCATTAGTATTAACTAAAATGTTCCTGATTTTCCGTTTATATTACCGATGGAAGATGTACACGAAAATCGCTCTATTCCGGCTGAAACGTCGATATATGCAATAAAAACAGAACTTCTCCCCTTTTCAATATCTTACTCAGTATTTTAACGAGAAACAAATAGATGATTGAAAATGAAGTATTTAAGGTTATTATCTAATCAATTATGTGTTTGCGTCATTTTTATCGTATATATAATGAATTAATACCCATAGACTGAAAATTCACAAAAACGTAGAAAACGGCAAAATATTGCCTAATTCGATGATATTTTGTTTAAGTCACATAAAGGAAAATGGAATGATAAACGTCAAAATATTGCTCAATTCGATGATTTTTCGTACGAAACAAAATGCAAAAAAACTTGCTTAAAATGCAATATTATGCGAAATTCTGAGATTTGAAGGCCAAATCACATATCGTGATACTACATGAAATAGTATCGAAATATTGGTAAAAATGAATATATTTACGTAGTATCAAACTACATGAAAAACGTGAAAAAAGTCACTATTTAACCATATTTGAGGATTTTAACTTCAAATCATAGAGAGAGGTTTCGTATTATTTAGATCCAAGAAAAGACATATGACAATGTTGTTTCCAATACAAATGATAAAAATGAATGTGTTTTCATTAGAATTAACTAAAATGTTCCTGATTTTCGTTTATATTACCGAGGGATGATGTACACGTAAAACCGCTCTAATCCGGCTGAAACGTCGATATATGCAATAAAAACCGAACTTCTCCCCTTTTCAATATCTTACTCATTATTTTACGAGAAACAAATAGATGATTGAAAATGAAGCATTTAAGGTTATTATCTAATCAATTATGTGTTTGCATAATTTTTATCGTATATATATGAATTAATACCCATAGAGTGAAAATTCACAAAAACGTGGAAAAACCGCAAAATATTGCCTAATTCGATGATATTTTGTTTAAATCAAATAAAGGAAAAGGGGATGATAAACGTCAAAATATTGCTAAATTCGATGATTTTTCGTACAAAACAAAAGGCAAGAAAACTTGCTTAAAATGCAATATTATGCGAAATTCTGAGATTTGAAGGCCAAATCACATATCGTGATACTACATGAAATAGAATCTAAATATTGGTAAAAATGAATATATTTACGTAGTATCAAACTACATGAAAAACGTGAAAAAAGTCACTATTAAACCATATTTGAGGATTTTAACTTCAAATCATAGAGCGAGGTTTCGTATTATTTAGATCCAAGAAAAGACATATGACAATGTTGTTTCCAATACAAATGATAAAAATCAATGTTTTTTCATTAGTATTAACTAAAATGTTCCTGATTTTCCGTTTATATTACCGATGGAAGATGTACACGAAAATCGCTCTATTCCGGCTGAAACGTCGATATATGCAATAAAAACAGAACTTCTCCCCTTTTCAATATCTTACTCAGTATTTTAACGAGAAACAAATAGATGATTGAAAATGAAGTATTTAAGGTTATTATCTAATCAATTATGTGTTTGCGTCATTTTTATCGTATATATAATGAATTAATACCCATAGACTGAAAATTCACAAAAACGTAGAAATCGGCAAAATATTGCCTAATTCGATGATATTTTGTTTAAGTCACATAAAGGAAAATGGAATGATAAACGTCAAAATATTGCTCAATTCGATGATTTTTCGTACGAAACAAAATGCAAAAAAACTTGCTTAAAATGCAATATTATGCGAAATTCTGAGATTTGAAGGCCAAATCACATATCGTGATACTACATGAAATAGTATCGAAATATTGGTAAAAATGAATATATTTACGTAGTATCAAACTACATGAAAAACGTGAAAAAAGTGACTATTTAACCATATTTGAGGATTTTAACTTCAAATCATAGAGAGAGGTTTCGTATTATTTAGATCCAAGAAAAGACATATGACAATGTTGTTTCCAATACAAATGATAAAAATGAATGTGTTTTCATTAGAATTAACTAAAATGTTCCTGATTTTCGTTTATATTACCGAGGGATGATGTACACGTAAAACCGCTCTAATCCGGCTGAAACGTCGATATATGCAATAAAAACCGAACTTCTCCCCTTTTCAATATCTTACTCATTATTTTACGAGAAACAAATAGATGATTGAAAATGAAGCATTTAAGGTTATTATCTAATCAATTATGTGTTTGCATAATTTTTATCGTATATATATGAAATAATACCCATAGAGTGAAAATTCACAAAAACGTGGAAAAACCGCAAAATATTGCCTAATTCGATGATATTTTGTTTAAATCAAATAAAGGAAAAGGGGATGATAAACGTCAAAATATTGCTAAATTCGATGATTTTTCGTACGAAACAAAAGGCAAGAAAACTTGCTTAAAATGCAATATTATGCGAAATTCTGAGATTTGAAGGCCAAATCACATATCGTGATACTACATGAAACAGTATCGAAATATTGGTAAAAATGAATATATTTACGTAGTATCAAACTACATGAAAAACGTGAAAAAAGTCACTATTTAACCATATTTGAGGATTTTAACTTCAAATCATAGAGCGAGGTGTCGTATTATTTAGATCCAAGAAAAGACATATGACAATGTTGTTTCCAATACAAATTATAAAAATCAATGTGTTTTCATTAGAATTAACTAAAATGTTCCTGATTTTCCGTTTATATTACCGAGGGAAGATGTACACGTAAAACCGCTCTAATCCGGCTGAAACGTCGATATATGCAATAAAAACCGAACTTCTCCCCTTTTCATTATCTTACTCAGTATTTTAACGAGAAACAAATTGATGATTGAAAATGAAGTATTTAAGGTTATTATCTAATCAATTATGTGTTTGCATCATTTTTATCGTATATATATGAATTAATACCCATAGACTGAAAATTCACAAAAACGTGGAAAAGGGCAAAATATTGCCTAATTCGATGATATTTTGTTTAAGTCACATAAAGGAAAAGGGGATGATAAACGTCAAAATATTGCTAAATTCGATGATTTTTCGTACGAAACAAAAGGCAAGAAAACTTGCTTAAAATGCAATATTATGCGAAATTCTGAGATTTGAAGGCCAAATCACATATCGTGATACTACATGAAATAGTATCGAAATATTGGTAAAAATGAATATATTTACGTAATATAAAACTACATGAAAAACGTGAAAAAAGTCAATATTTAACCATATTTGAGGATATTAACTTCAAATCATAGAGCGAGGTTTCGTATTATTTAGATCCAAGAATAGACATATGACAATGTTGTTTCCAATAAAAATTATAAAAATCAATTTGTTTTCATTAGAATTAACTAAAATGTTCTTGATTTTCCGTTTATATTACCGAGGGAAGATGTACACGTAAAACCGCTCCAATCCGGCTGAAACGTCGATATATGCAATAAAAACCGAACTTCTCCCCTTTTCATTATCTTACTCAGTATTTTTACGAGAAACAAATAGATGATTGAAAATGAAGTATTTAAGGTTATTATCTAATCAATTATGTGTTTGCATAATTTTTATCGTATATATATGAATTAATACCCATAGACTGAAAATTCACAAAAACGTGGAAAACGGCAAAATATTGCCTAATTCGATGATATTTTGTTTAAGTCACATAAAGGAAAAGGGGATGATAAACATCAAAATATTGCTAAATTCGATGATTTTTCGTACGAAACAAAAGGCAAGAAAATTTGCTTAAAATGCAATATTATGCGAAATTCTGAGATTTGAAGGCCAAATCACATATCGTGATACTACATGAAATAGTATCGAAATATTGGTAAAAATGAATATATTTACTACAAACTTTATATCAAATATTTATATCAAACTACATGAAAAACGTGAAAAAAGTCAATATTTAACCATATATGAAGATTTTAACTTCAAATCATAGAGCGAGGTTTCGTATTATTTAGATCCAAGAAAAGACTTGACAGTGTTGTTACCAATACAAATGATAAAAATCAATGTGTTTTCATTAGTATTAACTAAAATGTTCCTGATTTTCTGTTTATATTACCGATGGAAGATGTACACGAAAATCGCTCTATTCCGGCTGAAACGTCGATATATGCAATAAAAACAGAACGTCTCCCCTTTTCAATATCTTACTCAGTATTTTAACGAGAAACAAATAGTTGATTGAAAATGAAGCATTTAAGGTTATTATCTAATCAATTATGTGTTTGCATAATTTTTATCGTATATATATGAAATAATACCCATAGAGTGAAAATTCACAAAAACGTGGAAAAACCGCAAAATATTGCCTAATTCGATGATATTTTGTTTAAATCAAATAAAGGAAAATGGTATGATAAACGTCAAAATATTGCTCAATTCGATGATTTTTCGTACGAAACAAAATGCAAAAAAACTTGCTTAAAATGCAATATTATGCGAAATTCTGAGATTTGAAGGCCAAATCACATATCGTGATACTACATGAAATAGTATCGAAATATTGGTAAAAATGAATATATTTACGTAGTATCAAACTACATGAAAAACGTGAAAAAAGTCACTATTAAACCATATTTGAGGATTTTAACTTCAAATCATAGAGCGAGGTTTCGTATTATTTAGATCCAAGAAAAGACATATGACAATGTTGTTTCCAATACAAATGATAAAAATCAATGTTTTTTCATTAGTATTAACTAAAATGTTCCTGATTTTCCGTTTATATTACCGATGGAAGATGTACACGAAAATCGCTCTATTCCGGCTGAAACGTCGATATATGCAATAAAAACAGAACTTCTCCCCTTTTCAATATCTTACTCAGTATTTTAACGAGAAACAAATAGATGATTGAAAATGAAGTATTTAAGGTTATTATCTAATCAATTATGTGTTTGCGTCATTTTTATCGTATATATAATGAATTAATACCCATAGACTGAAAATTCACAAAAACGTAGAAAACGGCAAAATATTGCCTAATTCGATGATATTTTGTTTAAGTCACATAAAGGAAAATGGTATGATAAACGTCAAAATATTGCTCAATTCGATGATTTTTCGTACGAAACAAAATGCAAAAAAACTTGCTTAAAATGCAATATTATGCGAAATTCTGAGATTTGAAGGCCAAATCACATATCGTGATACTACATGAAATAGTATCGAAATATTGGTAAAAATGAATATATTTACGTAGTATCAAACTACATGAAAAACGTGAAAAAAGTCACTATTTAACCATATTTGAGGATTTTAACTTCAAATCATAGAGAGAGGTTTCGTATTATTTAGATCCAAGAAAAGACATATGACAATGTTGTTTCCAATACAAATGATAAAAATGAATGTGTTTTCATTAGAATTAACTAAAATGTTCCTGATTTTCGTTTATATTACCGAGGGATGATGTACACGTAAAACCGCTCTAATCCGGCTGAAACGTCGATATATGCAATAAAAACAGAACTTCTCCCCTTTTCAATATCTTACTCATTATTTTACGAGAAACAAATAGATGATTGAAAATGAAGCATTTAAGGTTATTATCTAATCAATTATGTGTTTGCATAATTTTTATCGTATATATAATGAATTAATACCCATAGACTGAAAATTCACAAAAACGTAGAAAACGGCAAAATATTGCCTAATTCGATGATATTTTGTTTAAGTCACATAAAGGAAAATGGTATGATAAACGTCAAAATATTGCTCAATTCGATGATTTTTCGTACGAAACAAAATGCAAAAAAACTTGCTTAAAATGCAATATTATGCGAAATTCTGAGATTTGAAGGCCAAATCACAAATAGTGATACTACATGAAATAGTATCGAAATATTGGTAAAAATGAATATATTTACGTAGTATCAAACTACATGAAAAACGTGAAAAAAGTCACTATTTAACCATATTTGAGGATTTTAACTTCAAATCATAGAGAGAGGTTTCGTATTATTTAGATCCAAGAAAAGACATATGACAATGTTGTTTCCAATACAAATGATAAAAATGAATGTGTTTTCATTAGAATTAACTAAAATGTTCCTGATTTTCGTTTATATTACCGAGGGATGATGTACACGTAAAACCGCTCTAATCCGGCTGAAACGTCGATATATGCAATAAAAACAGAACTTCTCCCCTTTTCAATATCTTACTCATTATTTTACGAGAAACAAATAGATGATTGAAAATGAAGCATTTAAGGTTATTATCTAATCAATTATGTGTTTGCATAATTTTTATCGTATATATATGAAATAATACCCATAGAGTGAAAATTCACAAAAACGTGGAAAAACCGCAAAATATTGCCTAATTCGATGATATTTTGTTTAAATCAAATAAAGGAAAAGGGGATGATAAACGTCAAAATATTGCTAAATTCGATGATTTTTCGTACGAAACAAAAGGCAAGAAAACTTGCTTAAAATGCAATATTATGCGAAATTCTGAGATTTGAAGGCCAAATCACATATCGTGATACTACATGAAATAGAATCTAAATATTGGTAAAAATGAATATATTTACGTAGTATCAAACTACATGAAAAACGTGAAAAAAGTCACTATTAAACCATATTTGAGGATTTTAACTTCAAATCATAGAGCGAGGTTTCGTATTATTTAGATCCAAGAAAAGACATATGACAATGTTGTTTCCAATACAAATGATAAAAATCAATGTTTTTTCATTAGTATTAACTAAAATGTTCCTGATTTTCCGTTTATATTACCGATGGAAGATGTACACGAAAATCGCTCTATTCCGGCTGAAACGTCGATATATGCAATAAAAACAGAACTTCTCCCCTTTTCAATATCTTACTCAGTATTTTAACGAGAAACAAATAGATGATTGAAAATGAAGTATTTAAGGTTATTATCTAATCAATTATGTGTTTGCGTCATTTTTATCGTATATATAATGAATTAATACCCATAGACTGAAAATTCACAAAAACGTAGAAAACGGCAAAATATTGCCTAATTCGATGATATATTGTTTAAGTCACATAAAGGAAAATGGTATGATAAACGTCAAAATATTGCTCAATTCGATGATTTTTCGTACGAAACAAAATGCAAAAAAACTTGCTTAAAATGCAATATTATGCGAAATTCTGAGATTTGAAGGCCAAATCACATATCGTGATACTACATGAAATAGTATCGAAATATTGGTAAAAATGAATATATTTACGTAGTATCAAACTACATGAAAAACGTGAAAAAAGTCACTATTTAACCATATTTGAGGATTTTAACTTCAAATCATAGAGAGAGGTTTCGTATTATTTAGATCCAAGAAAAGACATATGACAATGTTGTTTCCAATACAAATGATAAAAATGAATGTGTTTTCATTAGAATTAACTAAAATGTTCCTGATTTTCGTTTATATTACCGAGGGATGATGTACACGTAAAACCGCTCTAATCCGGCTGAAACGTCGATATATGCAATAAAAACAGAACTTCTCCCCTTTTCAATATCTTACTCATTATTTTACGAGAAACAAATAGATGATTGAAAATGAAGCATTTAAGGTTATTATCTAATCAATTATGTGTTTGCATAATTTTTATCGTATATATATGAAATAATACCCATAGAGTGAAAATTCACAAAAACGTGGAAAAACCGCAAAATATTGCCTAATTCGATGATATTTTGTTTAAATCAAATAAAGGAAAAGGGGATGATAAACGTCAAAATATTGCTAAATTCGTTGATTTTTCGTACGAAACAAAAGGCAAGAAAACTTGCTTAAAATGTAATATTATGCGAAATTCTGAGATTTGAAGCCCAAATCACATATCGTGATACTACATGAAACAGTATCGAAATATTGGTAAAAATGAATATATTTACGTAGTATCAAACTACATGAAAAACGTGAAAAAAGTCACTATTTAACCATATTTGAGGATTTTAACTTCAAATCATAGAGAGAGGTTTCGTATTATTTAGATCCAAGAAAAGACATATGACAATGTTGTTTCCAATACAAATGATAAAAATGAATGTGTTTTCATTAGAATTAACTAAAATGTTCCTGATTTTCGTTTATATTACCGAGGGATGATGTACACGTAAAACCGTTCTAATCCGGCTGAAACGTCGATATATGCAATAAAAACAGAACTTCTCCCCTTTTCAATATCTTACTCAGTATTTTACGAGAAACAAATAGATGATTGAAAATGAAGTATTTAAGGTTATTATCTAATCAATTATGTGTTTGCATAATTTTTATCGTATATATATGAAATAATACCCATAGAGTGAAAATTCACAAAAACGTGGAAAAACCGCAAAATATTCCCTAATTCGATGATATTTTGTTTAAATCAAATAAAGGAAAAGGGGATGATAAACGTCAAAATATTGCTAAATTCGATGATTTTTCGTACGAAACAAAAGGCAAGAAAACTTGCTTAAAATGCAATATTATGCGAAATTCTGAGATTTGAAGGCCAAATCACATATCGTGATACTACATGAAATAGTATCGAAATATTGGTAAAAATGAATATATTTACTACAAACTTTATATCAAATATTTATATCAAACTACATGAAAAACGTGAAAAAAGTCAATATATAACCATATATGAGGATTTTAACTTCAAATCATAGAGCGAGGTTTCGTATTATTTAGATCCAAGAAAAGACTTGACAGTGTTGTTACCAATACAAATGATAGAAATCAATGTGTTTTCATTAGTATTAACTAAAATGTTCCTGATTTTCTGTTTATATTACCGATGGAAGATGTGCACGAAAATCGCTCTATTCCGGCTGAAACGTCGATATATGCAATAAAAACAGAACTTCTCCCCTTTTCAATATCTTACTCAGTATTTTAACGAGAAACAAATAGTTGATTGAAAATGAAGTATTTAAGGTTATTATCTAATCAATTATGTGTTTGCATAATTTTTATCGTATATATATGAATTAATACACATTGCCTGAAAATTCACAAAAACGTGGAAAAACCGCAAAATATTGCCTAATTCGATGATATTTTGTTTAAATCAAATAAAGGAAAAGAGGATGATAAACGTCAAAATATTGCTAAATTCGATGATTTTTCGTACGAAACAAAATGCAAGAAAATTTGCTTAAAATGCAATATTATGCCAAATTCTGAGATTTGAAGGCCAAATCACATATCGTGATACTACATGAAATAGAATCGAAATATTAGTAAAACTCAATATATTTACGTAGTATCAAACTACATGAAAAACGTGAAAAAAGTCACTATTTAACCATATTTGAGGATTTTAACTTCAAATCATAGAGAGAGGTTTCGTATTATTTAGATCCTAGAAAAGACAAAGACAATGTTGTTTCCAATACAAATGATAAAAATGAATGTGTTTTCATTAGAATTAACTAAAAAGTTCCTGATTTTCGTTTATATTACCGAGGGAAGATGTACACGTAAAACCGCTCTAATCCGGCTGAAACGTCGATATATGCAATAAAAACCGAACTTCTCCCTTTTTCAATATCTTACTCACTATTTTACGAGAAACAAATAGATGATTGAAAATGAAGTATTTAAGGTTATTATCTAATCAATTATGTGTTTGCATAATTTTTATCGTATATATATGAAATAATACCCATAGAGTGAAAATTCACAAAAACGTGGAAAAACCGCAAAATATTGCCTAATTCGATGATATTTTGTTTAAATCAAATAAAGGAAAAGGGGATGATAAACGTCAAAATATTGCTCAATTCGATGATTTTTCGTACGAAACAAAATGCAAGAAAACTTGCTTAAAATGCAATATTATGCGAAATTCTGAGATTTGAAGGCCAAATCACATATCGTGATACTACATGAAATAGAATCGAAATATTGGTAAAAATGAATATATTTACGTAGTATCAAACTACATGAAAAACGTGAAAAAAGTCACTATTTAACCATATTTGAGGATTTTAACTTCAAATCATAGAGCGAGGTTTCGTATTATTTAGATCCAAGAAAAGACATATGACAATGTTGTTTCCAATACAAATGATAAAAATCAATGTGTTTTCATTAGAATTAACTAAAATGTTCCTGATTTTCCGTTTATATTACCGAGGGAAGATGTACACGTAAAACCGCTGTAATCCGGCTGAAACGTCGATATATGCAATAAAAACCGAACTTCTCCCCTTTTCATTATCTTACTCAGTATTTTAACGAGAAACAAATAGTTGATTGAAAGTGAAGTATTTAAGGTTATTATCTAATCAATTATGTGTTTGCATAATTTTTATCGTATATATATGAATTAAAACCCATAGACTGAAAATTCACAGAAACGTGGAAAACGGCAAAATATTGCCTAATTCGATGATATTTTGTTTAAGTCACATAAAGGAAAAGGGGATGGTAAACGTCAAAATATTGCTAAATTCGATGATTTTTCGTACGAAACAAAAGGCAAGAAAACTTGCTTAAAATGCAATATTATGCGAAATTCTGAGATTTGAAGGCCAAATCACATATCGTGATACTACATGAAATAGTATCGAAATATTGGTAAAAATGAATATATTTACGTAATATCAAACTACACGAAAAACGTGAAAAAAGTCAATATTTAACCATATTTGAGGATTTTAACTTCAAATCATAGAGCGAGGTTTCGTATTATTTAGATCCAAGAATAGACATATGACAATGTTGTTTCCAATACAAATTATAAAAATCAATGTGTTTTCATTAGAATTAACTAAAATGTTCTTGATTTTCCGTTTATATTACCGAGGGAAGATGTACACGTAAAACCGCTCTAATCCGGCTGAAACGTCGATATATGCAATAAAAACCGAACTTCTCCCCTTTTCATTATCTTACTCAGTATTTTAACGAGAAACAAATAGATGATTGAAAATGAAGTATTTAAGGTTATTATCTAATCAATTATGTGTTTGCATCATTTTTATCGTATATATATGAATTAATACCCATAGACTGAAAATTCACAAAAACGTGGAAAACGGCAAAATATTGCCTAATTCGATGATATTTTGTTTAAGTCACATAAAGGAAAAGGGGATGATAAACATCAAAATATTGCTAAATTCGATGATTTTTCGTACGAAACAAAAGGCAAGAAAACTTGCTTAAAATGCAATATTATGCGAAATTCTGAGATTTGAAGGCCAAATCACATATCGTGATACTACATGAAATAGTATCGAAATATTGGTAAAAATGAATATATTTACGTTATATCAAACTACATGAAAAACGTGAAAAAGTCACTATTTAACCATATATGAGAATTTTAACTTCAAATCATAGAGCGAGGTTTCGTATTATTTAGATCCAAGAAAAGACATGACAGTGTTGTTACCAATACAAATGATAAAAATCAATGTGTTTTCATTAGTATTAACTAAAATGTTCCTGATTTTCTGTTTATATTACCGATGGAAGATGTACACGAAAATCGCTCTATTCCGGCTGAAACGTCGATATATGCAATAAAAACAGAACTTCTCCCCTTTTCAATATCTTACTCAGTATTTTAACGAGAAACAAATAGTTGATTGAAAATGAAGTATTTAAGGTTATTATCTAATCAATTATGTGTTTGCATAATTTTTATCGTATATATATGAATTAATACCCATAGACTGAAAATTCACAAAAACGTGGAAAACGGCAAAATATTGCCTAATTCGATGATATTTTGTTTAAGTCACATAAAGGAAAAGGGGATGATAAACATCAAAATATTGCTAAATTCGATGATTTTTCGTACGAAACAAAAGGCAAGAAAATTTGCTTAAAATGCAATATTATGCGAAATTCTGAGATTTGAAGGCCAAATCACATATCGTGATACTACATGAAATAGTATCGAAATATTGGTAAAAATGAATATATTTACTACAAACTTTATATCAAATATTTATATCAAACTACATGAAAAACGTGAAAAAAGTCAATATTTAACCATATATGAAGATTTTAACTTCAAATCATAGAGCGAGGTTTCGTATTATTTAGATCCAAGAAAAGACTTGACAGTGTTGTTACCAAACAAATGATAAAAATCAATGTGTTTTCATTAGAATTAACTAAAAAGTTCCTGATTTTCGTTTAAATTACCGAGAGAAGATGTACACGTAAAACCGCTCTAATTCGGCTGAAACGTCGATATATGCAATAAAAACCGAACTTCTCCCTTTTTCAATATCTTACTCAGTATTTTACGAGAAACAAATAGATGATTGAAAATGAAGTATTTAAGGTTATTATCTAATCAATTATGTGTTTGCATAATTTTTATCGTATATATATGAAATAATACCCATAGAGTGAAAATTCACAAAAACGTGGAAAAACCGCAAAATATTGCCTAATTCGATGATATTTTGTTTAAATCAAATAAAGGAAAAGGGGATGATAAACGTCAAAATATTGCTAAATTCGATGATTTTTCGTACGAAACAAAAGGCAAGAAAACTTGCTTAAAATGCAATATTATGCGAAATTCTGAGATTTGAAGGCCAAATCACATATCGTGATACTACATGAAATAGAATCTAAATATTGGTAAAAATGAATATATTTACGTAGTATCAAACTACATGAAAAACGTGAAAAAAGTCACTATTAAACCATATTTGAGGATTTTAACTTCAAATCATAGAGCGAGGTTTCGTATTATTTAGATCCAAGAAAAGACTTGACAGTGTTGTTACCAATACAAATGATAGAAATCAATGTGTTTTCATTAGTATTAACTAAAATGTTCCTGATTTTCTGTTTATATTACCGATGGAAGATGTACACGAAAATCGCTCTATTCCGGCTGAAACGTCGATATATGCAATAAAAACAGAACTTCTCCCCTTTTCATTATCTTACTCAGTATTTTAACGAGAAACAAATAGATGATTGAAAATGAAGTATTTAAGGTTATTATCTAATCAATTATGTGTTTGCGTCATTTTTATCGTATATATAATGAATTAATACCCATAGACTGAAAATTCACAAAAACGTAGAAAACGGCAAAATATTGCCTAATTCGATGATATTTTGTTTAAGTCACATAAAGGAAAATGGTATGATAAACGTCAAAATATTGCTCAATTCGATGATTTTTCGTACGAAACAAAATGCAAAAAAACTTGCTTAAAATGCAATATTATGCGAAATTCTGAGATTTGAAGGCCAAATCACATATCGTGATACTACATGAAATAGTATCGAAATATTGGTAAAAATGAATATATTTACGTAGTATCAAACTACATGAAAAACGTGAAAAAAGTCACTATTTAACCATATTTGAGGATTTTAACTTCAAATCATAGAGAGAGGTTTCGTATTATTTAGATCCAAGAAAAGACATATGACAATGTTGTTTCCAATACAAATGATAAAAATGAATGTGTTTTCATTAGAATTAACTAAAATGTTCCTGATTTTCGTTTATATTACCGAGGGATGATGTACACGTAAAACCGCTCTAATCCTGCTGAAACGTCGATATATGCAATAAAAACAGAACTTCTCCCCTTTTCAATATCTTACTCATTATTTTACGAGAAACAAATAGATGATTGAAAATGAAGCATTTAAGGTTATTATCTAATCAATTATGTGTTTGCATAATTTTTATCGTATATATATGAAATAATACCCATAGAGTGAAAATTCACAAAAACGTGGAAAAACCGCAAAATTTTGCCTAATTCGATGATATTTTGTTTAAATCAAATAAAGGAAAAGGGGATGATAAACGTCAAAATATTGCTAAATTCGTTGATTTTTCGTACGAAACAAAAGGCAAGAAAACTTGCTTAAAATGCAATATTATGCGAAATTCTGAGATTTGAAGGCCAAATCACATATCGTGATACTACATGAAACAGTATCGAAATATTGGTAAAAATGAATATATTTACGTAGTATCAAACTACATGAAAAACGTGAAAAAAGTCACTATTTAACCATATTTGAGGATTTTAACTTCAAATCATAGAGAGAGGTTTCGTATTATTTAGATCCAAGAAAAGACATATGACAATGTTGTTTCCAATACAAATGATAAAAATGAATGTGTTTTCATTAGAATTAACTAAAATGTTCCTGATTTTCGTTTATATTACCGAGGGATGATGTACACGTAAAACCGTTCTAATCCGGCTGAAACGTCGATATATGCAATAAAAACAGAACTTCTCCCCTTTTCAATATCTTACTCAGTATTTTACGAGAAACAAATAGATGATTGAAAATGAAGTATTTAAGGTTATTATCTAATCAATTATGTGTTTGCATAATTTTTATCGTATATATATGAAATAATACCCATAGAGTGAAAATTCACAAAAACGTGGAAAAACCGCAAAATATTCCCTAATTCGATGATATTTTGTTTAAATCAAATAAAGGAAAAGGGGATGATAAACGTCAAAATATTGCTAAATTCGATGATTTTTCGTACGAAACAAAAGGCAAGAAAACTTGCTTAAAATGCAATATTATGCGAAATTCTGAGATTTGAAGGCCAAATCATATATCGTGATACTACATGAAATAGAATCTAAATATTGGTAAAAATGAATATATTTACGTAATATAAAACTACATGAAAAACGTGAAAAAAGTCAATATTTAACCATATTTGAGGATTTTAACTTCAAATCATAGAGCGAGGTTTCGTATTATTTAGATCCAAGAATAGACATATGACAATGTTGTTTCCAATAAAAATTATAAAAATCAATGTGTTTTCATTAGAATTAACTAAAATGTTCTTGATTTTCCGTTTATATTACCGAGGGAAGATGTACACGTAAAACCGCTCCAATCCGGCTGAAACGTCGATATATGCAATAAAAACCGAACTTCTCCCTTTTTCAATATCTTACTCAGTATTTTACGAGAAACAAATAGATGATTGAAAATGAAGTATTTAAGGTTATTATCTAATCAATTATGTGTTTGCATAATTTTTATCGTATATATATGAAATAATACCCATAGAGTGAAAATTCACAAAAACGTGGAAAAACCGCAAAATATTGCCTAATTCGATGATATTTAGTTTAAATCAAATAAAGGAAAAGGGGATGATAAACGTCAAAATATTGCTAAATTCGATGATTTTTCGTACGAAACAAAAGGCAAGAAAACTTGCTTAAAATGCAATATTATGCGAAATTCTGAGATTTGAAGGCCAAATCACATATCGTGATACTACATGAAATAGAATCTAAATATTGGTAAAAATGAATATATTTACGTAGTATCAAACTACATGAAAAACGTGAAAAAAGTCACTATTAAACCATATTTGAGGATTTTAACTTCAAATCATAGAGCGAGGTTTCGTATTATTTAGATCCAAGAAAAGACATATGACAATGTTGTTTCCAATACAAATGATAAAAATCAATGTTTTTTCATTAGTATTAACTAAAATGTTCCTGATTTTCCGTTTATATTACCGATGGAAGATGTACACGAAAATCGCTCTATTCCGGCTGAAACGTCGATATATGCAATAAAAACAGAACTTCTCCCCTTTTCAATATCTTACTCAGTATTTTAACGAGAAACAAATAGATGATTGAAAATGAAGTATTTAAGGTTATTATCTAATCAATTATGTGTTTGCGTCATTTTTATCGTATATATAATGAATTAATACCCATAGACTGAAAATTCACAAAAACGTAGAAAACGGCAAAATATTGCCTAATTCGATGATATTTTGTTTAAGTCACATAAAGGAAAATGGTATGATAAACGTCAAAATATTGCTCAATTCGATGATTTTTCGTACGAAACAAAATGCAAAAAAACTTGCTTAAAATGCAATATTATGCGAAATTCTGAGATTTGAAGGCCAAATCACATATCGTGATACTACATGAAATAGTATCGAAATATTGGTAAAAATGAATATATTTACGTAGTATCAAACTACATGAAAAACGTGAAAAAAGTCACTATTTACCCATATTTGAGGATTTTAACTTCAAATCATAGAGAGAGGTTTCGTATTATTTAGATCCAAGAAAAGACATATGACAATGTTGTTTCCAATACAAATGATAAAAATGAATGTGTTTTCATTAGAATTAACTAAAATGTTCCTGATTTTCGTTTATATTACCGAGGGATGATGTACACGTAAAACCGCTCTAATCCGGCTGAAACGTCGATATATGCAATAAAAACAGAACTTCTCCCCTTTTCAATATCTTACTCATTATTTTACGAGAAACAAATAAATGATTGAAAATGAAGCATTTAAGGTTATTATCTAATCAATTATGTGTTTGCATAATTTTTATCGTATATATATGAAATAATACCCATAGAGTGAAAATTCACAAAAACGTGGAAAAACCGCAAAATATTGCCTAATTCGATGATATTTTGTTTAAATCAAATAAAGGAAAAGGGGATGATAAACGTCAAAATATTGCTAAATTCGATGATTTTTCGTACGAAACAAAAGGCAAGAAAACTTGCTTAAAATGCAATATTATGCGAAATTCTGAGATTTGAAGGCCAAATCACATATCGTGATACTACATGAAATAGAATCTAAATATTGGTAAAAATGAATATATTTACGTAGTATCAAACTACATGAAAAACGTGAAAAAAGTCACTATTAAACCATATTTGAGGATTTTAACTTCAAATCATAGAGCGAGGTTTCGTATTATTTAGATCCAAGAAAAGACATATGACAATGTTGTTTCCAATACAAATGATAAAAATCAATGTTTTTTCATTAGTATTAACTAAAATGTTCCTGATTTTCCGTTTATATTACCGATGGAAGATGTACACGAAAATCGCTCTATTCCGGCTGAAACGTCGATATATGCAATAAAAACAGAACTTCTCCCCTTTTCAATATCTTACTCAGTATTTTAACGAGAAACAAATAGATGATTGAAAATGAAGTATTTAAGGTTATTATCTAATCAATTATGTGTTTGCGTCATTTTTATCGTATATATAATGAATTAATACCCATAGACTGAAAATTCACAAAAACGTAGAAAACGGCAAAATATTGCCTAATTCGATGATATTTTGTTTAAGTCACATAAAGGAAAATGGTATGATAAACGTCAAAATATTGCTCAATTCGATGATTTTTCGTACGAAACAAAATGCAAAAAAACTTGCTTAAAATGCAATATTATGCGAAATTCTGAGATTTGAAGGCCAAATCACATATCGTGATACTACATGAAATAGTATCGAAATATTGGTAAAAATGAATATATTTACGTAGTATCAAACTACATGAAAAACGTGAAAAAAGTCACTATTTAACCATATTTGAGGATTTTAACTTCAAATCATAGAGAGAGGTTTCGTATTATTTAGATCCAAGAAAAGACATATGACAATGTTGTTTCCAATACAAATGATAAAAATGAATGTGTTTTCATTAGAATTAACTAAAATGTTCCTGATTTTCGTTTATATTACCGAGGGATGATGTACACGTAAAACCGCTCTAATCCTGCTGAAACGTCGATATATGCAATAAAAACAGAACTTCTCCCCTTTTCAATATCTTACTCATTATTTTACGAGAAACAAATAGATGATTGAAAATGAAGCATTTAAGGTTATTATCTAATCAATTATGTGTTTGCATAATTTTTATCGTATATATATGAAATAATACCCATAGAGTGAAAATTCACAAAAACGTGGAAAAACCGCAAAATTTTGCCTAATTCGATGATATTTTGTTTAAATCAAATAAAGGAAAAGGGGATGATAAACGTCAAAATATTGCTAAATTCGTTGATTTTTCGTACGAAACAAAAGGCAAGAAAACTTGCTTAAAATGCAATATTATGCGAAATTCTGAGATTTGAAGGCCAAATCACATATCGTGATACTACATGAAACAGTATCGAAATATTGGTAAAAATGAATATATTTACGTAGTATCAAACTACATGAAAAACGTGAAAAAAGTCACTATTTAACCATATTTGAGGATTTTAACTTCAAATCATAGAGCGAGGTTTCGTATTATTTAGATCCAAGAAAAGACATATGACAATGTTGTTTCCAATACAAATGATAAAAATGAATGTGTTTTCATTAGAATTAACTAAAATGTTCCTGATTTTCGTTTATATTACCGAGGGATGATGTACACGTAAAACCGTTCTAATCCGGCTGAAACGTCGATATATGCAATAAAAACAGAACTTCTCCCCTTTTCAATATCTTACTCAGTATTTTACGAGAAACAAATAGATGATTGAAAATGAAGTATTTAAGGTTATTATCTAATCAATTATGTGTTTGCATAATTTTTATCGTATATATATGAAATAATACCCATAGAGTGAAAATTCACAAAAACGTGGAAAAACCGCAAAATATTCCCTAATTCGATGATATTTTGTTTAAATCAAATACAGGAAAAGGGGATGATAAACGTCAAAATATTGCTAAATTCGATGATTTTTCGTACGAAACAAAAGGCAAGAAAACTTGCTTAAAATGCAATATTATGCGAAATTCTGAGATTTGAAGGCCAAATCATATATCGTGATACTACATGAAATAGAATCTAAATATTGGTAAAAATGAATATATTTACGTAATATAAAACTACATGAAAAACGTGAAAAAAGTCAATATTTAACCATATTTGAGGATTTTAACTTCAAATCATAGAGCGAGGTTTCGTATTATTTAGATCCAAGAATAGACATATGACAATGTTGTTTCCAATAAAAATTATAAAAATCAATGTGTTTTCATTAGAATTAACTAAAATGTTCTTGATTTTCCGTTTATATTACCGAGGGAAGATGTACACGTAAAACCGCTCCAATCCGGCTGAAACGTCGATATATGCAATAAAAACCGAACTTCTCCCCTTTTCGTTATCTTACTCTGTATTTTAACGAGAAACAAATAGATGATTGAAAATGAAGTATTTAAGGTTATTATCTAATCAATTATGTGTTTGCATCATTTTTATCGAATATATATGAATTAATACCCATAGACTGAAAATTCACAAAAACGGGGAAAACGGCAAAATATTGCCTAATTCGATGATATTTTGTTTAAGTCACATAAAGGAAAAGGGGATGATAAACATCAAAATATTGCTAAATTCGATGATTTTTCGTACGAAACAAAAGGCAAGAAAATTTGCTTAAAATGCAATATTATGCGAAATTCTGAGATTTGAAGGCCAAATCACATATCGTGATACTACATGAAATAGTATCGAAATATTGGTAAAAATGAATATATTTACTACAAACTTTATATCAAATATTTATATCAAACTACATGAAAAACGTGAAAAAAGTCAATATATAACCATATATGAGGATTTTAACTTCAAATCATAGAGCGAGGTTTCGTATTATTTAGATCCAAGAAAAGACTTGACAGTGTTGTTACCAATACAAATGATAGAAATCAATGTGTTTTCATTAGTATTAACTAAAATGTTCCTGATTTTCTGTTTATATTACCGATGGAAGATGTACACGAAAATCGCTCTATTCCGGCTGAAACGTCGATATATGCAATAAAAACAGAACTTCTCCCCTTTTCATTATCTTACTCAGTATTTTAACGAGAAACAAATAGATGATTGAAAATGAAGTATTTAAGGTTATTATCTAATCAATTATGTGTTTGCGTCATTTTTATCGTATATATAATGAATTAATACCCATAGACTGAAAATTCACAAAAACGTAGAAAACGGCAAAATATTGCCTAATTCGATGATATTTTGTTTAAGTCACATAAAGGAAAATGGTATGATAAACGTCAAAATATTGCTCAATTCGATGATTTTTCGTACGAAACAAAATGCAAAAAAACTTGCTTAAAATGCAATATTATGCGAAATTCTGAGATTTGAAGGCCAAATCACATATCGTGATACTACATGAAATAGTATCGAAATATTGGTAAAAATGAATATATTTACGTAGTATCAAACTACATGAAAAACGTGAAAAAAGTCACTATTTAACCATATTTGAGGATTTTAACTTCAAATCATAGAGAGAGGTTTCGTATTATTTAGATCCAAGAAAAGACATATGACAATGTTGTTTCCAATACAAATGATAAAAATGAATGTGTTTTCATTAGAATTAACTAAAATGTTCCTGATTTTCGTTTATATTACCGAGGGATGATGTACACGTAAAACCGCTCTAATCCTGCTGAAACGTCGATATATGCAATAAAAACAGAACTTCTCCCCTTTTCAATATCTTACTCATTATTTTACGAGAAACAAATAGATGATTGAAAATGAAGCATTTAAGGTTATTATCTAATCAATTATGTGTTTGCATAATTTTTATCGTATATATATGAAATAATACCCATAGAGTGAAAATTCACAAAAACGTGGAAAAACCGCAAAATTTTGCCTAATTCGATGATATTTTGTTTAAATCAAATAAAGGAAAAGGGGATGATAAACGTCAAAATATTGCTAAATTCGTTGATTTTTCGTACGAAACAAAAGGCAAGAAAACTTGCTTAAAATGCAATATTATGCGAAATTCTGAGATTTGAAGGCCAAATCACATATCGTGATACTACATGAAACAGTATCGAAATATTGGTAAAAATGAATATATTTACGTAGTATCAAACTACATGAAAAACGTGAAAAAAGTCACTATTTAACCATATTTGAGGATTTTAACTTCAAATCATAGAGAGAGGTTTCGTATTATTTAGATCCAAGAAAAGACATATGACAATGTTGTTTCCAATACAAATGATAAAAATGAATGTGTTTTCATTAGAATTAACTAAAATGTTCCTGATTTTCGTTTATATTACCGAGGGATGATGTACACGTAAAACCGTTCTAATCCGGCTGAAACGTCGATATATGCAATAAAAACAGAACTTCTCCCCTTTTCAATATCTTACTCAGTATTTTACGAGAAACAAATAGATGATTGAAAATGAAGTATTTAAGGTTATTATCTAATCAATTATGTGTTTGCATAATTTTTATCGTATATATATGAAATAATACCCATAGAGTGAAAATTCACAAAAACGTGGAAAAACCGCAAAATATTCCCTAATTCGATGATATTTTGTTTAAATCAAATAAAGGAAAAGGGGATGATAAACGTCAAAATATTGCTAAATTCGATGATTTTTCGTACGAAACAAAAGGCAAGAAAACTTGCTTAAAATGCAATATTATGCGAAATTCTGAGATTTGAAGGCCAAATCATATATCGTGATACTACATGAAATAGAATCTAAATATTGGTAAAAATGAATATATATACGTAATATAAAACTACATGAAAAACGTGAAAAAAGTCAATATTTAACCATATTTGAGGATTTTAACTTCAAATCATAGAGCGAGGTTTCGTATTATTTAGATCCAAGAATAGACATATGACAATGTTGTTTCCAATAAAAATTATAAAAATCAATGTGTTTTCATTAGAATTAACTAAAATGTTCTTGATTTTCCGTTTATATTACCGAGGGAAGATGTACACGTAAAACCGCTCCAATCCGGCTGAAACGTCGATATATGCAATAAAAACCGAACTTCTCCCCTTTTCGTTATCTTACTCTGTATTTTAACGAGAAACAAATAGATGATTGAAAATGAAGTATTTAAGGTTATTATCTAATCAATTATGTGTTTGCATCATTTTTATCGAATATATATGAATTAATACCCATAGACTGAAAATTCACAAAAACGGGGAAAACGGCAAAATATTGCCTAATTCGATGATATTTTGTTTAAGTCACATAAAGGAAAAGGGGATGATAAACATCAAAATATTGCTAAATTCGATGATTTTTCGTACGAAACAAAAGGCAAGAAAATTTGCTTAAAATGCAATATTATGCGAAATTCTGAGATTTGAAGGCCAAATCACATATCGTGATACTACA
Source organism: Procambarus clarkii (assembly GCF_040958095.1). Taxonomy (NCBI): domain Eukaryota; kingdom Metazoa; phylum Arthropoda; class Malacostraca; order Decapoda; family Cambaridae; genus Procambarus; species Procambarus clarkii. The sequence goes on from NC_091229.1 coordinate 1,894,912, forward strand.
TGAAATAGTATCGAAATATTGGTAAAAATGAATATATTTACTACAAACTTTATATCAAATATTTATATCAAACTACATGAAAAACGTGAAAAAAGTCAATATATAACCATATATGAGGATTTTAACTTCAAATCATAGAGCGAGGTTTCGTATTATTTAGATCCAAGAAAAGACTTGACAGTGTTGTTACCAATACAAATGATAGAAATCAATGTGTTTTCATTAGTATTAACTAAAATGTTCCTGATTTTCTGTTTATATTACCGATGGAAGATGTACACGAAAATCGCTCTATTCCGGCTGAAACGTCGATATATGCAATAAAAACAGAACTTCTCCCCTTTTCAATATCTTACTCAGTATTTTAACGAGAAACAAATAGTTGATTGAAAATGAAGTATTTAAGGTTATTATCTAATCAATTATGTGTTTGCATAATTTTTATCGTATATATATGAATTAATACACATTGCCTGAAAATTCACAAAAACGTGGAAAAACCGCAAAATATTGCCTAATTCGATGATATTTTGTTTAAATCAAATAAAGGAAAAGAGGATGATAAACGTCAAAATATTGCTAAATTCGATGATTTTTCGTACGAAACAAAATGCAAGAAAACTTGCTTAAAATGCAATATTATGCCAAATTCTGAGATTTGAAGGCCAAATCACATATCGTGATACTACATGAAATAGAATCGAAATATTAGTAAAACTCAATATATTTACGTAGTATCAAACTACATGAAAAACGTGAAAAAAGACACTATTTAACCATATTTGAGGATTTTAACTTCAAATCATAGAGAGAGGTTTCGTATTATTTAGATCCTAGAAAAGACAAAGACAATGTTGTTTCCAATACAAATGATAAAAATGAATGTGTTTTCATTAGAATTAACTAAAAAGTTCCTGATTTTCGTTTATATTACCGAGGGAAGATGTACACGTAAAACCGCTCTAATCCGGCTGAAACGTCGATATATGCAATAAAAACCGAACTTCTCCCTTTTTCAATATCTTACTCACTATTTTACGAGAAACAAATAGATGATTGAAAATGAAGTATTTAAGGTTATTATCTAATCAATTATGTGTTTGCATAATTTTTATCGTATATATATGAAATAATACCCATAGAGTGAAAATTCACAAAAACGTGGAAAAACCGCAAAATATTGCCTAATTCGATGATATTTTGTTTAAATCAAATAAAGGAAAAGGGGATGATAAACGTCAAAATATTGCTCAATTCGATGATTTTTCGTACGAAACAAAATGCAAGAAAACTTGCTTAAAATGCAATATTATGCGAAATTCTGAGATTTGAAGGCCAAATCACATATCGTGATACTACATGAAATAGAATCGAAATATTGGTAAAAATGAATATATTTACGTAGTATCAAACTACATGAAAAACGTGAAAAAAGTCACTATTTAACCATATTTGAGGATTTTAACTTCAAATCATAGAGCGAGGTTTCGTATTATTTAGATCCAAGAAAAGACATATGACAATGTTGTTTCCAATACAAATGATAAAAATCAATGTGTTTTCATTAGAATTAACTAAAATGTTCCTGATTTTCCGTTTATATTACCGAGGGAAGATGTACACGTAAAACCGCTGTAATCCGGCTGAAACGTCGATATATGCAATAAAAACCGAACTTCTCCCCTTTTCATTATCTTACTCAGTATTTTAACGAGAAACAAATAGTTGATTGAAAGTGAAGTATTTAAGGTTATTATCTAATCAATTATGTGTTTGCATAATTTTTATCGTATATATATGAATTAAAACCCATAGACTGAAAATTCACAGAAACGTGGAAAACGGCAAAATATTGCCTAATTCGATGATATTTTGTTTAAGTCACATAAAGGAAAAGGGGATGGTAAACGTCAAAATATTGCTAAATTCGATGATTTTTCGTACGAAACAAAAGGCAAGAAAACTTGCTTAAAATGCAATATTATGCGAAATTCTGAGATTTGAAGGCCAAATCACATATCGTGATACTACATGAAATAGTATCGAAATATTGGTAAAAATGAATATATTTACGTAATATCAAACTACACGAAAAACGTGAAAAAAGTCAATATTTAACCATATTTGAGGATTTTAACTTCAAATCATAGAGCGAGGTTTCGTATTATTTAGATCCAAGAATAGACATATGACAATGTTGTTTCCAATACAAATTATAAAAATCAATGTGTTTTCATTAGAATTAACTAAAATGTTCTTGATTTTCCGTTTATATTACCGAGGGAAGATGTACACGTAAGACCGCTCTAATCCGGCTGAAACGTCGATATATGCAATAAAAACCGAACTTCTCCCCTTTTCATTATCTTACTCAGTATTTTAACGAGAAACAAATAGATGATTGAAAATGAAGTATTTAAGGTTATTATCTAATCAATTATGTGTTTGCATCATTTTTATCGTATATATATGAAATAATACCCATAGAGTGAAAATTCACAAAAACGTGGAAAAACCGCAAAATATTGCCTAATTCGATGATATTTTGTTTAAATCAAATAAAGGAAAAGCGGATGATAAACGTCAAAATATTGCTAAATTCGATGATTTTTCGTACGAAACAAAAGGCAAGAAAACTTGCTTAAAATGCAATATTATGCGAAATTCTGAGATTTGAAGGCCAAATCACATATCGTGATACTACATGAAATGGAATCTAAATATTGGTAAAAATGAATATATTTACATAGTATCAAACTACATGAAAAACGTGAAAAAAGTCACTATTAAACCATATTTGAGGATTTTAACTTCAAATCATAGAGCGAGGTTTCGTATTATTTAGATCCAAGAAAAGACATATGACAATGTTGTTTCCAATACAAATGATAAAAATCAATGTTTTTTCATTAGTATTAACTAAAATGTTCCTGATTTTCCGTTTATATTACCGATGGAAGATGTACACGAAAATCGCTCTATTCCGGCTGAAACGTCGATATATGCAATAAAAACAGAACTTCTCCCCTTTTCAATATCTTACTCAGTATTTTAACGAGAAACAAATAGATGATTGAAAATGAAGTATTTAAGGTTATTATCTAATCAATTATGTGTTTGCGTCATTTTTATCGTATATATAATGAATTAATACCCATAGACTGAAAATTCACAAAAACGTAGAAAACGGCAAAATATTGCCTAATTCGATGATATTTTGTTTAAGTCACATAAAGGAAAATGGTATGATAAACGTCAAAATATTGCTCAATTCGATGATTTTTCGTACGAAACAAAATGCAAAAAAACTTGCTTAAAATGCAATATTATGCGAAATTCTGAGATTTGAAGGCCAAATCACATATCGTGATACTACATGAAATAGTATCGAAATATTGGTAAAAATGAATATATTTACGTAGTATCAAACTACATGAAAAACGTGAAAAAAGTCACTATTTAACCATATTTGAGGATTTTAACTTCAAATCATAGAGAGAGGTTTCGTATTATTTAGATCCAAGAAAAGACATATGACAATGTTGTTTCCAATACAAATGATAAAAATGAATGTGTTTTCATTAGAATTAACTAAAATGTTCCTGATTTTCGTTTATATTACCGAGGGATGATGTACACGTAAAACCGTTCTAATCCGGCTGAAACGTCGATATATGCAATAAAAACAGAACTTCTCCCCTTTTCAATATCTTACTCAGTATTTTACGAGAAACAAATAGATGATTGAAAATGAAGTATTTAAGGTTATTATCTAATCAATTATGTGTTTGCATAATTTTTATCGTATATATATGAAATAATACCCATAGAGTGAAAATTCACAAAAACGTGGAAAAACCGCAAAATATTCCCTAATTCGATGATATTTTGTTTAAATCAAATAAAGGAAAAGGGGATGATAAACGTCAAAATATTGCTAAATTCGATGATTTTTCGTACGAAACAAAAGGCAAGAAAGCTTGCTTAAAATGCAATATTATGCGAAATTCGGAGATTTGAAGGCCAAATCACATATCGTGATACTACATGAAATAGAATCTAAATATTGGTAAAAATGAATATATTTACGTAATATAAAACTACATGAAAAACGTGAAAAAAGTCAATATTTAACCATATTTGAGGATTTTAACTTCAAATCATAGAGCGAGGTTTCGTATTATTTAGATCCAAGAATAGACATATGACAATGTTGTTTCCAATAAAAATTATAAAAATCAATGTGTTTTCATTAGAATTAACTAAAATGTTCTTGATTTTCCGTTTATATTACCGAGGGAAGATGTACACGTAAAACCGCTCCAATCCGGCTGAAACGTCGATATATGCAATAAAAACCGAACTTCTCCCCTTTTCGTTATCTTACTCTGTATTTTAACGAGAAACAAATAGATGATTGAAAATGAAGTATTTAAGGTTATTATCTAATCAATTATGTGTTTGCGTCATTTTTATCGTATATATAATGAATTAATACCCATAGACTGAAAATTCACAAAAACGTAGAAAACGGCAAAATATTGCCTAATTCGATGATATTTTGTTTAAGTCACATAAAGGAAAATGGTATGATAAACGTCAAAATATTGCTCAATTCGATGATTTTTCGTACGAAACAAAATGCAAAAAAACTTGCTTAAAATGCAATATTATGCGAAATTCTGAGATTTGAAGGCCAAATCACATATCGTGATACTACATGAAATAGTATCGAAATATTGGTAAAAATGAATATATTTACGTAGTATCAAACTACATGAAAAACGTGAAAAAAGTCACTATTTAACCATATTTGAGGATTTTAACTTCAAATCATAGAGAGAGGTTTCGTATTATTTAGATCCAAGAAAAGACATATGACAATGTTGTTTCCAATACAAATGATAAAAATGAATGTGTTTTCATTAGAATTAACTAAAATGTTCCTGATTTTCGTTTATATTACCGAGGGATGATGTACACGTAAAACCGTTCTAATCCGGCTGAAACGTCGATATATGCAATAAAAACAGAACTTCTCCCCTTTTCAATATCTTACTCAGTATTTTACGAGAAACAAATAGATGATTGAAAATGAAGTATTTAAGGTTATTATCTAATCAATTATGTGTTTGCATAATTTTTATCGTATATATATGAAATAATACCCATAGAGTGAAAATTCACAAAAACGTGGAAAAACCGCAAAATATTCCCTAATTCGATGATATTTTGTTTAAATCAAATAAAGGAAAAGGGGATGATAAACGTCAAAATATTGCTAAATTCGATGATTTTTCGTACGAAACAAAAGGCAAGAAAGCTTGCTTAAAATGCAATATTATGCGAAATTCTGAGATTTGAAGGCCAAATCACATATCGTGATACTACATGAAATAGAATCTAAATATTGGTAAAAATGAATATATTTACGTAATATAAAACTACATGAAAAACGTGAAAAAAGTCAATATTTAACCATATTTGAGGATTTTAACTTCAAATCATAGAGCGAGGTTTCGTATTATTTAGATCCAAGAATAGACATATGACAATGTTGTTTCCAATAAAAATTATAAAAATCAATGTGTTTTCATTAGAATTAACTAAAATGTTCTTGATTTTCCGTTTATATTACCGAGGGAAGATGTACACGTAAAACCGCTCCAATCCGGCTGAAACGTCGATATATGCAATAAAAACCGAACTTCTCCCCTTTTCGTTATCTTACTCTGTATTTTAACGAGAAACAAATAGATGATTGAAAATGAAGTATTTAAGGTTATTATCTAATCAATTATGTGTTTGCATCATTTTTATCGAATATATATGAATTAATACCCATAGACTGAAAATTCACAAAAACGGGGAAAACGGCAAAATATTGCCTAATTCGATGATATTTTGTTTAAGTCACATAAAGGAAAAGGGGATGATAAACATCAAAATATTGCTAAATTCGATGATTTTTCGTACTAAACAAAAGGCAAGAAAATTTGCTTAAAATGCAATATTATGCGAAATTCTGAGATTTGAAGGCCAAATCACATATCGTGATACTACATGAAATAGTATCGAAATATTGGTAAAAATGAATATATTTACTACAAACTTTATATCAAATATTTATAACAAACTACATGAAAAACGTGAAAAAAGTCAATATATAACCATATATGAGGATTTTAACTTCAAATCATAGAGCGAGGTTTCGTATTATTTAGATCCAAGAAAAGACTTGACAGTGTTGTTACCAATACAAATGATAGAAATCAATGTGTTTTCATTAGTATTAACTAAAATGTTCCTGATTTTCTGTTTATATTACCGATGGAAGATGTACACGAAAATCGCTCTATTCCGGCTGAAACGTCGATATATGCAATAAAAACAGAACTTCTCCCCTTTTCAATATCTTACTCAGTATTTTAACGAGAAACAAATAGTTGATTGAAAATGAAGTATTTAAGGTTATTATCTAATCAATTATGTGTTTGCATAATTTTTATCGTATATATATGAATTAATACACATTGCCTGAAAATTCACAAAAACGTGAAAAAACCGCAAAATATTGCCTAATTCGATGATATTTTGTTTAAATCAAATAAAGGAAAAGGGGATGATAAACGTCAAAATATTGCTCAATTCGATGATTTTTCGTACGAAACAAAATGCAAGAAAACTTGCTTAAAATGCAATATTATGCGAAATTCTGAGATTTGAAGGCCAAATCACATATCGTGATACTACATGAAATGGAATCTAAATATTGGTAAAAATGAATATATTTACGTAGTATCAAACTACATGAAAAACGTGAAAAAAGTCACTATTAAACCATATTTGAGGATTTTAACTTCAAATCATAGAGCGAGGTTTCGTATTATTTAGATCCAAATAAAGACATATGACAATGTTGTTTCCAATACAAATGATAAAAATCAATGTTTTTTCATTAGTATTAACTAAAATGTTCCTGATTTTCCGTTTATATTACCGATGGAAGATGTACACGAAAATCGCTCTTTTCCGGCTGAAACGTCGATATATGCAATAAAAACAGAACTTCTCCCCTTTTCAATATCTTACTCAGTATTTTAACGAGAAACAAATAGATGATTGAAAATGAAGTATTTAAGGTTATTATCTAATCAATTATGTGTTTGCGTCATTTTTATCGTATATATAATGAATTAATACCCATAGACTGAAAATTCACAAAAACGTAGAAAACGGCAAAATATTGCCTAATTCGATGATATTTTGTTTAAGTCACATAAAGGAAAATGGTATGATAAACGTCAAAATATTGCTCAATTCGATGATTTTTCGTACGAAACAAAATGCAAAAAAACTTGCTTAAAATGCAATATTATGCGAAATTCTGAGATTTGAAGGCCAAATCACATATCGTGATACTACATGAAATAGTATCGAAATATTGGTAAAAATGAATATATTTACGTAGTATCAAACTACATGAAAAACGTGAAAAAAGTCACTATTTAACCATATTTGAGGATTTTAACTTCAAATCATAGAGAGAGGTTTCGTATTATTTAGATCCAAGAAAAGACATATGACAATGTTGTTTCCAATACAAATGATAAAAATGAATGTGTTTTCATTAGAATTAACTAAAATGTTCCTGATTTTCGTTTATATTACCGAGGGATGATGTACACGTAAAACCGTTCTAATCCGGCTGAAACGTCGATATATGCAATAAAAACAGAACTTCTCCCCTTTTCAATATCTTACTCAGTATTTTACGAGAAACAAATAGATGATTGAAAATGAAGTATTTAAGGTTATTATCTAATCAATTATGTGTTTGCATAATTTTTATCGTATATATATGAAATAATACCCATAGAGTGAAAATTCACAAAAACGTGGAAAAACCGCAAAATATTCCCTAATTCGATGATATTTTGTTTAAATCAAATAAAGGAAAAGGGGATGATAAACGTCAAAATATTGCTAAATTCGACGATTTTTCGTACGAAACAAAAGGCAAGAAAGCTTGCTTAAAATGCAATATTATGCGAAATTCTGAGATTTGAAGGCCAAATCACATATCGTGATACTACATGAAATAGAATCTAAATATTGGTAAAAATGAATATATTTACGTAATATAAAACTACATGAAAAACGTGAAAAAAGTCAATATTTAACCATATTTGAGGATTTTAACTTCAAATCATAGAGCGAGGTTTCGTATTATTTAGATCCAAGAATAGACATATGACAATGTTGTTTCCAATAAAAATTATAAAAATCAATGTGTTTTCATTAGAATTAACTAAAATGTTCTTGATTTTTCGTTTATATTACCGAGGGAAGATGTACACGTAAAACCGCTCCAATCCGGCTGAAACGTCGATATATGCAATAAAAACCGAACTTCTCCCCTTTTCGTTATCTTACTCTGTATTTTAACGAGAAACAAATAGATGATTGAAAATGAAGTATTTAAGGTTATTATCTAATCAATTATGTGTTTGCATCATTTTTATCGAATATATATGAATTAATACCCATAGACTGAAAATTCACAAAAACGGGGAAAACGGCAAAATATTGCCTAATTCGATGATATTTTGTTTAAGTCACATAAAGGAAAAGGGGATGATAAACATCAAAATATTGCTAAATTCGATGATTTTTCGTACTAAACAAAAGGCAAGAAAATTTGCTTAAAATGCAATATTATGCGAAATTCTGAGATTTGAAGGCCAAATCACATATCGTGATACTACATGAAATAGTATCGAAATATTGGTAAAAATGAATATATTTACTACAAACTTTATATCAAATATTTATAACAAACTACATGAAAAACGTGAAAAAAGTCAATATATAACCATATATGAGGATTTTAACTTCAAATCATAGAGCGAGGTTTCGTATTATTTAGATCCAAGAAAAGACTTGACAGTGTTGTTACCAATACAAATGATAGAAATCAATGTGTTTTCATTAGTATTAACTAAAATGTTCCTGATTTTCTGTTTATATTACCGATGGAAGATGTACACGAAAATCGCTCTATTCCGGCTGAAACGTCGATATATGCAATAAAAACAGAACTTCTCCCCTTTTCAATATCTTACTCAGTATTTTAACGAGAAACAAATAGTTGATTGAAAATGAAGTATTTAAGGTTATTATCTAATCAATTATGTGTTTGCATAATTTTTATCGTATATATATGAATTAATACACATTGCCTGAAAATTCACAAAAACGTGGAAAAACCGCAAAATATTGCCTAATTCGATGATATTTTGTTTAAATCAAATAAAGGAAAAGGGGATGATAAACGTCAAAATATTGCTCAATTCGATGATTTTTCGTACGAAACAAAATGCAAGAAAACTTGCTTAAAATGCAATATTATGCGAAATTCTGAGATTTGAAGGCCAAATCACATATCGTGATACTACATGAAATAGAATCGAAATATTGGTAAAAATGAATATATTTACGTAGTATCAAACTACATGAAAAACGTGAAAAAAGTCACTATTTAACCATATTTGAGGATTTTAACTTCAAATCATAGAGCGAGGTTTCGTATTATTTAGATCCAAGAAAAGACATATGACAATGTTGTTTCCAATACAAATGATAAAAATCAATGTGTTTTCATTAGAATTAACTAAAATGTTCCTGATTTTCCGTTTATATTACCGAGGGAAGATGTACACGTAAAACCGCTGTAATCCGGCTGAAACGTCGATATATGCAATAAAAACCGAACTTCTCCCCTTTTCATTATCTTACTCAGTATTTTAACGAGAAACAAATAGTTGATTGAAAGTGAAGTATTTAAGGTTATTATCTAATCAATTATGTGTTTGCATAATTTTTATCGTATATATATGAAATAATACCCATAGAGTGAAAATTCACAAAAACGTGGAAAAACCGCAAAATATTGCCTAATTCGATGATATTTTGTTTAAATCAAATAAAGGAAAAGGGGATGATAAACGTCAAAATATTGCTAAATTCGATGATTTTTCGTACGAAACAAAAGGCAAGAAAACTTGCTTAAAATGCAATATTATGCGAAATTCTGAGATTTGAAGGCCAAATCACATATCGTGATACTACATGAAATAGAATCTAAATATTGGTAAAAATGAATATATTTACGTAGTATCAAACTACATGAAAAACGTGAAAAAAGTCACTATTAAACCATATTTGAGGATTTTAACTTCAAATCATAGAGCGAGGTTTCGTATTATTTAGATCCAAGAAAAGACATGACAATGTTGTTTCCAATACAAATGATAAAAATCAATGTTTTTTCATTAGTATTAACTAAAATGTTCCTGATTTTCCGTTTATATTACCGATGGAAGATGTACACGAAAATCGCTCTATTCCGGCTGAAACGTCGATATATGCAATAAAAACAGAACTTCTCCCCTTTTCAATATCTTACTCAGTATTTTAACGAGAAACAAATAGATGATTGAAAATGAAGTATTTAAGGTTATTATCTAATCAATTATGTGTTTGCGTCATTTTTATCGTATATATAATGAATTAATACCCATAGACTGAAAATTCACAAAAACGTAGAAAACGGCAAAATATTGCCTAATTCGATGATATTTTGTTTAAGTCACATAAAGGAAAATGGTATGATAAACGTCAAAATATTGCTCAATTCGATGATTTTTCGTACGAAACAAAATGCAAAAAAACTTGCTTAAAATGCAATATTATGCGAAATTCTGAGATTTGAAGGCCAAATCACATATCGTGATACTACATGAAATAGTATCGAAATATTGGTAAAAATGAATATATTTACGTAGTATCAAACTACATGAAAAACGTGAAAAAAGTCACTATTTAACCATATTTGAGGATTTTAACTTCAAATCATAGAGAGAGGTTTCGTATTATTTAGATCCAAGAAAAGACATATGACAATGTTGTTTCCAATACAAATGATAAAAATGAATGTGTTTTCATTAGAATTAACTAAAATGTTCCTGATTTTCGTTTATATTACCGAGGGATGATGTACACGTAAAACCGCTCTAATCCGGCTGAAACGTCGATATATGCAATAAAAACAGAACTTCTCCCCTTTTCAATATCTTACTCATTATTTTACGAGAAACAAATAGATGATTGAAAATGAAGCATTTAAGGTTATTATCTAATCAATTATGTGTTTGCATAATTTTTATCGTATATATATGAAATAATACCCATAGAGTGAAAATTCACAAAAACGTGGAAAAACCGCAAAATATTGCCTAATTCGATTATATTTTGTTTAAATCAAATAAAGGAAAAGGGGATGATAAACGTCAAAATATTGCTAAATTCGTTGATTTTTCGTACGAAACAAAAGGCAAGAAAACTTGCTTAAAATGCAATATTATGCGAAATTCTGAGATTTGAAGGCCAAATCACATATCGTGATACTACATGAAACAGTATCGAAATATTGGTAAAAATGAATATATTTACGTAGTATCAAACTACATGAAAAACGTGAAAAAAGTCACTATTTAACCATATTTGAGGATTTTAACTTCAAATCATAGAGAGAGGTTTCGTATTATTTAGATCCAAGAAAAGACATATGACAATGTTGTTTCCAATACAAATGATAAAAATGAATGTGTTTTCATTAGAATTAACTAAAATGTTCCTGATTTTCGTTTATATTACCGAGGGATGATGTACACGTAAAACCGTTCTAATCCGGCTGAAACGTCGATATATGCAATATAAACAGAACTTCTCCCCTTTTCAATATCTTACTCAGTATTTTACGAGAAACAAATAGATGATTGAAAATGAAGTATTTAAGGTTATTATCTAATCAATTATGTGTTTGCATAATTTTTATCGTATATATATGAAATAATACCCATAGAGTGAAAATTCACAAAAACGTGGAAAAACCGCAAAATATTCCCTAATTCGATGATATTTTGTTTAAATCAAATAAAGGAAAAGGGGATGATAAACGTCAAAATATTGCTAAATTCGATGATTTTTCGTACGAAACAAAAGGCAAGAAAACTTGCTTAAAATGCAATATTATGCGAAATTCTGAGATTTGAAGGCCAAATCACATATCGTGATACTACATGAAATAGAATCTAAATATTGGTAAAAATGAATATATTTACGTAATATAAAACTACATGAAAAACGTGAAAAAAGTCAATATTTAACCATATTTGAGGATTTTAACTTCAAATCATAGAGCGAGGTTTCGTATTATTTAGATCCAAGAATAGACATATGACAATGTTGTTTCCAATAAAAATTATAAAAATCAATGTGTTTTCATTAGAATTAACTAAAATGTTCTTGATTTTCCGTTTATATTACCGAGGGAAGATGTACACGTAAAACCGCTCCAATCCGGCTGAAACGTCGATATATGCAATAAAAACCGAACTTCTCCCCTTTTCGTTATCTTACTCTGTATTTTAACGAGAAACAAATAGATGATTGAAAATGAAGTATTTAAGGTTATTATCTAATCAATTATGTGTTTGCATCATTTTTATCGAATATATATGAAATAATACCCATAGAGTGAAAATTCACAAAAACGTGGAAAAACCGCAAAATATTGCCTAATTCGATGATATTTTGTTTAAATCAAATAAAGGAAAAGAGGATGATAAACGTCAAAATATTGCTAAATTCGATGATTTTTCGTACGAAACAAAATGCAAGAAAACTTGCTTAAAATGCAATATTATGCCAAATTCTGAGATTTGAAGGCCAAATCACATATCGTGATACTACATGAAATAGAATCGAAATATTAGTAAAACTCAATATATTTACGTAGTATCAAACTACATGAAAAACGTGAAAAAAGTCACTATTTAACCATATTTGAGGATTTTAACTTCAAATCATAGAGAGAGGTTTCGTATTATTTAGATCCTAGAAAAGACAAAGACAATGTTGTTTCCAATACAAATGATAAAAATGAATGTGTTTTCATTAGAATTAACTAAAAAGTTCCTGATTTTCGTTTATATTACCGAGGGAAGATGTACACGTAAAACCGCTCTAATCCGGCTGAAACGTCGATATATGCAATAAAAACCGAACTTCTCCCCTTTTCATTATCTTACTCAGTATTTTAACGAGAAACAAATAGTTGATTGAAAGTGAAGTATTTAAGGTTATTATCTAATCAATTATGTGTTTGCATAATTTTTATCGTATATATATGAATTAAAACCCATAGACTGAAAATTCACAGAAACGTGGAAAACGGCAAAATATTGCCTAATTCGATGATATTTTGTTTAAGTCACATAAAGGAAAAGGGGATGGTAAACGTCAAAATATTGCTAAATTCGATGATTTTTCGTACGAAACAAAAGGCAAGAAAACTTGCTTAAAATGCAATATTATGCGAAATTCTGAGATTTGAAGGCCAAATCACATATCGTGATACTACATGAAACAGTATCGAAATATTGGTAAAAATGAATATATTTACGTAGTATCAAACTACATGAAAAACGTGAAAAAAGTCACTATTTAACCATATTTGAGGATTTTAACTTCAAATCATAGAGCGAGGTTTCGTATTATTTAGATCCAAGAAAAGACATATGACAATGTTGTTTCCAATACAAATGATAAAAATCAATGTGTTTTCATTAGAATTAACTAAAATGTTCCTGATTTTCCGTTTATATTACCGAGGGAAGATGTACACGTAAAACCGCTGTAATCCGGCTGAAACGTCGATATATGCAATAAAAACCGAACTTCTCCCCTTTTCATTATCTTACTCAGTATTTTAACGAGAAACAAATAGTTGATTGAAAGTGAAGTATTTAAGGTTATTATCTAATCAATTATGTGTTTGCATAATTTTTATCGTATATATATGAAATAATACCCATAGAGTGAAAATTCACAAAAACGTGGAAAAACCGCAAAATATTGCCTAATTCGATGATATTTTGTTTAAATCAAATAAAGGAAAAGGGGATGATAAACGTCAAAATATTGCTAAATTCGATGATTTTTCGTACGAAACAAAAGGCAAGAAAACTTGCTTAAAATGCAATATTATGCGAAATTCTGAGATTTGAAGGCCAAATCACATATCGTGATACTACATGAAATAGAATCTAAATATTGGTAAAAATGAATATATTTACGTAGTATCAAACTACATGAAAAACGTGAAAAAAGTCACTATTAAACCATATTTGAGGATTTTAACTTCAAATCATAGAGCGAGGTTTCGTATTATTTAGATCCAAGAAAAGACATGACAATGTTGTTTCCAATACAAATGATAAAAATCAATGTTTTTTCATTAGTATTAACTAAAATGTTCCTGATTTTCCGTTTATATTACCGATGGAAGATGTACACGAAAATCGCTCTATTCCGGCTGAAACGTCGATATATGCAATAAAAACAGAACTTCTCCCCTTTTCAATATCTTACTCAGTATTTTAACGAGAAACAAATAGATGATTGAAAATGAAGTATTTAAGGTTATTATCTAATCAATTATGTGTTTGCGTCATTTTTATCGTATATATAATGAATTAATACCCATAGACTGAAAATTCACAAAAACGTAGAAAACGGCAAAATATTGCCTAATTCGATGATATTTTGTTTAAGTCACATAAAGGAAAATGGTATGATAAACGTCAAAATATTGCTCAATTCGATGATTTTTCGTACGAAACAAAATGCAAAAAAACTTGCTTAAAATGCAATATTATGCGAAATTCTGAGATTTGAAGGCCAAATCACATATCGTGATACTACATGAAATAGTATCGAAATATTGGTAAAAATGAATATATTTACGTAGTATCAAACTACATGAAAAACGTGAAAAAAGTCACTATTTAACCATATTTGAGGATTTTAACTTCAAATCATAGAGAGAGGTTTCGTATTATTTAGATCCAAGAAAAGACATATGACAATGTTGTTTCCAATACAAATGATAAAAATGAATGTGTTTTCATTAGAATTAACTAAAATGTTCCTGATTTTCGTTTATATTACCGAGGGATGATGTACACGTAAAACCGCTCTAATCCGGCTGAAACGTCGATATATGCAATAAAAACAGAACTTCTCCCCTTTTCAATATCTTACTCATTATTTTACGAGAAACAAATAGATGATTGAAAATGAAGCATTTAAGGTTATTATCTAATCAATTATGTGTTTGCATAATTTTTATCGTATATATATGAAATAATACCCATAGAGTGAAAATTCACAAAAACGTGGAAAAACCGCAAAATATTGCCTAATTCGATTATATTTTGTTTAAATCAAATAAAGGAAAAGGGGATGATAAACGTCAAAATATTGCTAAATTCGTTGATTTTTCGTACGAAACAAAAGGCAAGAAAACTTGCTTAAAATGCAATATTATGCGAAATTCTGAGATTTGAAGGCCAAATCACATATCGTGATACTACATGAAACAGTATCGAAATATTGGTAAAAATGAATATATTTACGTAGTATCAAACTACATGAAAAACGTGAAAAAAGTCACTATTTAACCATATTTGAGGATTTTAACTTCAAATCATAGAGAGAGGTTTCGTATTATTTAGATCCAAGAAAAGACATATGACAATGTTGTTTCCAATACAAATGATAAAAATGAATGTGTTTTCATTAGAATTAACTAAAATGTTCCTGATTTTCGTTTATATTACCGAGGGATGATGTACACGTAAAACCGTTCTAATCCGGCTGAAACGTCGATATATGCAATATAAACAGAACTTCTCCCCTTTTCAATATCTTACTCAGTATTTTACGAGAAACAAATAGATGATTGAAAATGAAGTATTTAAGGTTATTATCTAATCAATTATGTGTTTGCATAATTTTTATCGTATATATATGAAATAATACCCATAGAGTGAAAATTCACAAAAACGTGGAAAAACCGCAAAATATTCCCTAATTCGATGATATTTTGTTTAAATCAAATAAAGGAAAAGGGGATGATAAACGTCAAAATATTGCTAAATTCGATGATTTTTCGTACGAAACAAAAGGCAAGAAAACTTGCTTAAAATGCAATATTATGCGAAATTCTGAGATTTGAAGGCCAAATCACATATCGTGATACTACATGAAATAGAATCTAAATATTGGTAAAAATGAATATATTTACGTAATATAAAACTACATGAAAAACGTGAAAAAAGTCAATATTTAACCATATTTGAGGATTTTAACTTCAAATCATAGAGCGAGGTTTCGTATTATTTAGATCCAAGAATAGACATATGACAATGTTGTTTCCAATAAAAATTATAAAAATCAATGTGTTTTCATTAGAATTAACTAAAATGTTCTTGATTTTCCGTTTATATTACCGAGGGAAGATGTACACGTAAAACCGCTCCAATCCGGCTGAAACGTCGATATATGCAATAAAAACCGAACTTCTCCCCTTTTCGTTATCTTACTCTGTATTTTAACGAGAAACAAATAGATGATTGAAAATGAAGTATTTAAGGTTATTATCTAATCAATTATGTGTTTGCATCATTTTTATCGAATATATATGAAATAATACCCATAGAGTGAAAATTCACAAAAACGTGGAAAAACCGCAAAATATTGCCTAATTCGATGATATTTTGTTTAAATCAAATAAAGGAAAAGAGGATGATAAACGTCAAAATATTGCTAAATTCGATGATTTTTCGTACGAAACAAAATGCAAGAAAACTTGCTTAAAATGCAATATTATGCCAAATTCTGAGATTTGAAGGCCAAATCACATATCGTGATACTACATGAAATAGAATCGAAATATTAGTAAAACTCAATATATTTACGTAGTATCAAACTACATGAAAAACGTGAAAAAAGTCACTATTTAACCATATTTGAGGATTTTAACTTCAAATCATAGAGAGAGGTTTCGTATTATTTAGATCCTAGAAAAGACAAAGACAATGTTGTTTCCAATACAAATGATAAAAATGAATGTGTTTTCATTAGAATTAACTAAAAAGTTCCTGATTTTCGTTTATATTACCGAGGGAAGATGTACACGTAAAACCGCTCTAATCCGGCTGAAACGTCGATATATGCAATAAAAACCGAACTTCTCCCCTTTTCATTATCTTACTCAGTATTTTAACGAGAAACAAATAGTTGATTGAAAGTGAAGTATTTAAGGTTATTATCTAATCAATTATGTGTTTGCATAATTTTTATCGTATATATATGAATTAAAACCCATAGACTGAAAATTCACAGAAACGTGGAAAACGGCAAAATATTGCCTAATTCGATGATATTTTGTTTAAGTCACATAAAGGAAAAGGGGATGGTAAACGTCAAAATATTGCTAAATTCGATGATTTTTCGTACGAAACAAAAGGCAAGAAAACTTGCTTAAAATGCAATATTATGCGAAATTCTGAGATTTGAAGGCCAAATCACATATCGTGATACTACATGAAACAGTATCGAAATATTGGTAAAAATGAATATATTTACGTAGTATCAAACTACATGAAAAACGTGAAAAAAGTCACTATTTAACCATATTTGAGGATTTTAACTTCAAATCATAGAGCGAGGTTTCGTATTATTTAGATCCAAGAAAAGACATATGACAATGTTGTTTCCAATACAAATGATAAAAATCAATGTGTTTTCATTAGAATTAACTAAAATGTTCCTGATTTTCCGTTTATATTACCGAGGGAAGATGTACACGTAAAACCGCTGTAATCCGGCTGAAACGTCGATATATGCAATAAAAACCGAACTTCTCCCCTTTTCATTATCTTACTCAGTATTTTAACGAGAAACAAATAGTTGATTGAAAGTGAAGTATTTAAGGTTATTATCTAATCAATTATGTGTTTGCATAATTTTTATCGTATATATATGAAATAATACCCATAGAGTGAAAATTCACAAAAACGTGGAAAAACCGCAAAATATTGCCTAATTCGATGATATTTTGTTTAAATCAAATAAAGGAAAAGGGGATGATAAACGTCAAAATATTGCTAAATTCGATGATTTTTCGTACGAAACAAAAGGCAAGAAAACTTGCTTAAAATGCAATATTATGCGAAATTCTGAGATTTGAAGGCCAAATCACATATCGTGATACTACATGAAATAGAATCTAAATATTGGTAAAAATGAATATATTTACGTAGTATCAAACTACATGAAAAACGTGAAAAAAGTCACTATTAAACCATATTTGAGGATTTTAACTTCAAATCATAGAGCGAGGTTTCGTATTATTTAGATCCAAGAAAAGACATGACAATGTTGTTTCCAATACAAATGATAAAAATCAATGTTTTTTCATTAGTATTAACT
This sequence comes from Procambarus clarkii, assembly GCF_040958095.1. Lineage (NCBI taxonomy): Eukaryota > Metazoa > Arthropoda > Malacostraca > Decapoda > Cambaridae > Procambarus > Procambarus clarkii. Next base: position 1,913,314 of record NC_091229.1, read on the forward strand.
AAAATGTTCCTGATTTTCCGTTTATATTACCGATGGAAGATGTACACGAAAATCGCTCTATTCCGGCTGAAACGTCGATATATGCAATAAAAACAGAACTTCTCCCCTTTTAAATATCTTACTCAGTATTTTAACGAGAAACAAATAGATGATTGAAAATGAAGTATTTAAGGTTATTATCTAATCAATTATGTGTTTGCGTCATTTTTATCGTATATATAATGAATTAATACCCATAGACTGAAAATTCACAAAAACGTAGAAAACGGCAAAATATTGCCTAATTCGATGATATTTTGTTTAAGTCACATAAAGGAAAATGGTATGATAAACGTCAAAATATTGCTCAATTCGATGATTTTTCGTACGAAACAAAATGCAAAAAAACTTGCTTAAAATGCAATATTATGCGAAATTCTGAGATTTGAAGGCCAAATCACATATCGTGATACTACATGAAATAGTATCGAAATATTGGTAAAAATGAATATATTTACGTAGTATCAAACTACATGAAAAACGTGAAAAAAGTCACTATTTAACCATATTTGAGGATTTTAACTTCAAATCATAGAGAGAGGTTTCGTATTATTTAGATCCAAGAAAAGACATATGACAATGTTGTTTCCAATACAAATGATAAAAATGAATGTGTTTTCATTAGAATTAACTAAAATGTTCCTGATTTTCGTTTATATTACCGAGGGATGATGTACACGTAAAACCGCTCTAATCCGGCTGAAACGTCGATATATGCAATAAAAACAGAACTTCTCCCCTTTTCAATATCTTACTCATTATTTTACGAGAAACAAATAGATGATTGAAAATGAAGCATTTAAGGTTATTATCTAATCAATTATGTGTTTGCATAATTTTTATCGTATATATATGAAATAATACCCATAGAGTGAAAATTCACAAAAACGTGGAAAAACCGCAAAATATTGCCTAATTCGATTATATTTTGTTTAAATCAAATAAAGGAAAAGGGGATGATAAACGTCAAAATATTGCTAAATTCGTTGATTTTTCGTACGAAACAAAAGGCAAGAAAACTTGCTTAAAATGCAATATTATGCGAAATTCTGAGATTTGAAGGCCAAATCACATATCGTGATACTACATGAAACAGTATCGAAATATTGGTAAAAATGAATATATTTACGTAGTATCAAACTACATGAAAAACGTGAAAAAAGTCACTATTTAACCATATTTGAGGATTTTAACTTCAAATCATAGAGAGAGGTTTCGTATTATTTAGATCCAAGAAAAGACATATGACAATGTTGTTTCCAATACAAATGATAAAAATGAATGTGTTTTCATTAGAATTAACTAAAATGTTCCTGATTTTCGTTTATATTACCGAGGGATGATGTACACGTAAAACCGTTCTAATCCGGCTGAAACGTCGATATATGCAATATAAACAGAACTTCTCCCCTTTTCAATATCTTACTCAGTATTTTACGAGAAACAAATAGATGATTGAAAATGAAGTATTTAAGGTTATTATCTAATCAATTATGTGTTTGCATAATTTTTATCGTATATATATGAAATAATACCCATAGAGTGAAAATTCACAAAAACGTGGAAAAACCGCAAAATATTCCCTAATTCGATGATATTTTGTTTAAATCAAATAAAGGAAAAGGGGATGATAAACGTCAAAATATTGCTAAATTCGATGATTTTTCGTACGAAACAAAAGGCAAGAAAACTTGCTTAAAATGCAATATTATGCGAAATTCTGAGATTTGAAGGCCAAATCACATATCGTGATACTACATGAAATAGAATCTAAATATTGGTAAAAATGAATATATTTACGTAATATAAAACTACATGAAAAACGTGAAAAAAGTCAATATTTAACCATATTTGAGGATTTTAACTTCAAATCATAGAGCGAGGTTTCGTATTATTTAGATCCAAGAATAGACATATGACAATGTTGTTTCCAATAAAAATTATAAAAATCAATGTGTTTTCATTAGAATTAACTAAAATGTTCTTGATTTTCCGTTTATATTACCGAGGGAAGATGTACACGTAAAACCGCTCCAATCCGGCTGAAACGTCGATATATGCAATAAAAACCGAACTTCTCCCCTTTTCGTTATCTTACTCTGTATTTTAACGAGAAACAAATAGATGATTGAAAATGAAGTATTTAAGGTTATTATCTAATCAATTATGTGTTTGCATCATTTTTATCGAATATATATGAAATAATACCCATAGAGTGAAAATTCACAAAAACGTGGAAAAACCGCAAAATATTGCCTAATTCGATGATATTTTGTTTAAATCAAATAAAGGAAAAGAGGATGATAAACGTCAAAATATTGCTAAATTCGATGATTTTTCGTACGAAACAAAATGCAAGAAAACTTGCTTAAAATGCAATATTATGCCAAATTCTGAGATTTGAAGGCCAAATCACATATCGTGATACTACATGAAATAGAATCGAAATATTAGTAAAACTCAATATATTTACGTAGTATCAAACTACATGAAAAACGTGAAAAAAGTCACTATTTAACCATATTTGAGGATTTTAACTTCAAATCATAGAGAGAGGTTTCGTATTATTTAGATCCTAGAAAAGACAAAGACAAAGTTGTTTCCAATACAAATGATAAAAATGAATGTGTTTTCATTAGAATTAACTAAAAAGTTCCTGATTTTCGTTTATATTACCGAGGGAAGATGTACACGTAAAACCGCTCTAATCCGGCTGAAACGTCGATATATGCAATAAAAACCGAACTTCTCCCCTTTTCATTATCTTACTCAGTATTTTAACGAGAAACAAATAGTTGATTGAAAGTGAAGTATTTAAGGTTATTATCTAATCAATTATGTGTTTGCATAATTTTTATCGTATATATATGAATTAAAACCCATAGACTGAAAATTCACAGAAACGTGGAAAACGGCAAAATATTGCCTAATTCGATGATATTTTGTTTAAGTCACATAAAGGAAAAGGGGATGGTAAACGTCAAAATATTGCTAAATTCGATGATTTTTCGTACGAAACAAAAGGCAAGAAAACTTGCTTAAAATGCAATATTATGCGAAATTCTGAGATTTGAAGGCCAAATCACATATCGTGATACTACATGAAACAGTATCGAAATATTGGTAAAAATGAATATATTTACGTAGTATCAAACTACATGAAAAACGTGAAAAAAAGTCACTATTTAACCATATTTGAGGATTTTAACTTCAAATCATAGAGAGAGGTTTCGTATTATTTAGATCCAAGAAAAGACATATGACAATGTTGTTTCCAATACAAATGATAAAAATGAATGTGTTTTCATTAGAATTAACTAAAATGTTCCTGATTTTCGTTTATATTACCGAGGGATGATGTACACGTAAAACCGTTCTAATCCGGCTGAAACGTCGATATATGCAATAAAAACAGAACTTCTCCCCTTTTCAATATCTTACTCAGTATTTTACGAGAAACAAATAGATGATTGAAAATGAAGTATTTAAGGTTATTATCTAATCAATTATGTGTTTGCATAATTTTTATCGTATATATATGAAATAATACCCATAGAGTGAAAATTCACAAAATTCACAAAAACGTGGAAAAACCGCAAAATATTGCCTAATTCGATGATATTTTGTTTAAATCAAATAAAGGAAAAGAGGATGATAAACGTCAAAATATTGCTAAATTCGATGATTTTTCGTACGAAACAAAATGCAAGAAAACTTGCTTAAAATGCAATATTATGCCAAATTCTGAGATTTGAAGGCCAAATCACATATCGTGATACTACATGAAATAGAATCGAAATATTAGTAAAACTCAATATATTTACGTAGTATCAAACTACATGAAAAACGTGAAAAAAGTCACTATTTAACCATATTTGAGGATTTTAACTTCAAATCATAGAGAGAGGTTTCGTATTATTTAGATCCTAGAAAAGACAAAGACAAAGTTGTTTCCAATACAAATGATAAAAATGAATGTGTTTTCATTAGAATTAACTAAAAAGTTCCTGATTTTCGTTTATATTACCGAGGGAAGATGTACACGTAAAACCGCTCTAATCCGGCTGAAACGTCGATATATGCAATAAAAACCGAACTTCTCCCCTTTTCATTATCTTACTCAGTATTTTAACGAGAAACAAATAGTTGATTGAAAGTGAAGTATTTAAGGTTATTATCTAATCAATTATGTGTTTGCATAATTTTTATCGTATATATATGAATTAAAACCCATAGACTGAAAATTCACAGAAACGTGGAAAACGGCAAAATATTGCCTAATTCGATGATATTTTGTTTAAGTCACATAAAGGAAAAGGGGATGGTAAACGTCAAAATATTGCTAAATTCGATGATTTTTCGTACGAAACAAAAGGCAAGAAAACTTGCTTAAAATGCAATATTATGCGAAATTCTGAGATTTGAAGGCCAAATCACATATCGTGATACTACATGAAACAGTATCGAAATATTGGTAAAAATGAATATATTTACGTAGTATCAAACTACATGAAAAACGTGAAAAAAAGTCACTATTTAACCATATTTGAGGATTTTAACTTCAAATCATAGAGAGAGGTTTCGTATTATTTAGATCCAAGAAAAGACATATGACAATGTTGTTTCCAATACAAATGATAAAAATGAATGTGTTTTCATTAGAATTAACTAAAATGTTCCTGATTTTCGTTTATATTACCGAGGGATGATGTACACGTAAAACCGTTCTAATCCGGCTGAAACGTCGATATATGCAATAAAAACAGAACTTCTCCCCTTTTCAATATCTTACTCAGTATTTTACGAGAAACAAATAGATGATTGAAAATGAAGTATTTAAGGTTATTATCTAATCAATTATGTGTTTGCATAATTTTTATCGTATATATATGAAATAATACCCATAGAGTGAAAATTCACAAAAACGTGGAAAAACCGCAAAATATTCCCTAATTCGATGATATTTTGTTTAAATCAAATAAAGGAAAAGGGGATGATAAACGTCAAAATATTGCTAAATTCGATGATTTTTCGTACGAAACAAAAGGCAAGAAAACTTGCTTAAAATGCAATATTATGCGAAATTCTGAGATTTGAAGGCCAAATCACATATCGTGATACTACATGAAATAGAATCTAAATATTGGTAAAAATGAATATATTTACGTAATATAAAACTACATGAAAAACGTGAAAAAAGTCAATATTTAACCATATATGAGGATTTTAACTTCAAATCATAGAGCGAGGTTTCGTATTATTTAGATCCAAGAATAGACATATGACAATGTTGTTTCCAATAAAAATTATAAAAATCAATGTGTTTTCATTAGAATTAACTAAAATGTTCTTGATTTTCCGTTTATATTACCGAGGGAAGATGTACACGTAAAACCGCTCCAATCCGGCTGAAACGTCGATATATGCAATAAAAACCGAACTTCTCCCCTTTTCGTTATCTTACTCTGTATTTTAACTAAAAACAAATAGATGATTGAAAATGAAGTATTTAAGGTTATTATCTAATCAATTATGTGTTTGCATCATTTTTATCGAATATATATGAATTAATACCCATAGACTGAAAATTCACAAAAACGGGGAAAACGGCAAAATATTGCCTAATTCGATGATATTTTGTTTAAGTCACATAAAGGAAAAGGGGATGATAAACATCAAAATATTGCTAAATTCGATGATTTTTCGTACGAAACAAAAGGCAAGAAAATTTGCTTAAAATGCAATATTATGCGAAATTCTGAGATTTGAAGGCCAAATCACATATCGTGATACTACATGAAATAGTATCGAAATATTGGTAAAAATGAATATATTTACTACAAACTTTATATCAAATATTTATAACAAACTACATGAAAAACGTGAAAAAAGTCAATATATAACCATATATGAGGATTTTAACTTCAAATCATAGAGCGAGGTTTCGTATTATTTAGATCCAAGAAAAGACTTGACAGTGTTGTTACCAATACAAATGATAGAAATCAATGTGTTTTCATTAGTATTAACTAAAATGTTCCTGATTTTCTGTTTATATTACCGAGGGATGATGTACACGTAAAACCGTTCTAATCCGGCTGAAACGTCGATATATGCAATAAAAACAGAACTTCTCCCCTTTTCAATATCTTACTCAGTATTTTAACGAGAAACAAATAGTTGATTGAAAATGAAGTATTTAAGGTTATTATCTAATCAATTATGTGTTTGCATAATTTTTATCATATATATATATGAATTAATACACATTGCCTGAAAATTCACAAAAACGTGGAAAAACCGCAAAATATTGCCTAATTCGATGATATTTTGTTTAAATCAAATAAAGGAAAAGGGGATGATAAACGTCAAAGTATTGCTCAATTCGATGATTTTTCGTACGAAACAAAATGCAAGAAAACTTGCTTAAAATGCAATATTATGCGAAATTCTGAGATTTGAAGGCCAAATCACATATCGTGATACTACATGAAATAGAATCGAAATATTGGTTAAAATGAATATATTTACGTAGTATCAAACTACATGAAAAACGTGAAAAAAGTCACTATTTAACCATATTTGAGGATTTTAACTTCAAATCATTGAGCGAGGTTTCGTATTATTTAGATCCAAGAAAAGACATATGACAATGTTGTTTCCAATACAAATGATAAAAATCAATGTGTTTTCATTAGAATTAACTAAAATGTTCCTGATTTTCCGTTTATATTACCGAGGGAAGATGTACACGTAAAACCGCTGTAATCCGGCTGAAACGTCGATATATGCAATAAAAACCGAACTTCTCCCCTTTTCATTATCTTACTCAGTATTTTAACGAGAAACAAATAGTTGATTGAAAGTGAAGTATTTAAGGTTATTATCTAATCAATTATGTGTTTGCATAATTTTTATCGTATATATATGAATTAAAACCCATAGACTGAAAATTCACAGAAACGTGGAAAACGGCAAAATATTGCCTAATTCGATGATATTTTGTTTAAGTCACATAAAGGAAAAGGGGATGGTAAACGTCAAAATATTGCTAAATTCGATGATTTTTCGTACGAAACAAAAGGCAAGAAAACTTGCTTAAAATGCAATATTATGCGAAATTCTGAGATTTGAAGGCCAAATCACATATCGTGATACTACATGAAATAGTATCGAAATATTGGTAAAAATGAATATATTTACGTAATATCAAACTACACGAAAAACGTGAAAAAAGTCAATATTTAACCATATTTGAGGATTTTAACTTAAAATCATAGAGCGAGGTTTCGTATTATTTATATCCAAGAATAGACATATGACAATGTTGTTTCCAATACAAATTATAAAAATCAATGTGTTTTCATTAGAATTAACTAAAATGTTCTTGATTTTCCGTTTATATTACCGAGGGAAGATGTACACGTAAAACCGCTCCAATCCGGCTGAAACGTCGATATATGCAATAAAAACCGAACTTCTCCCCTTTTCGTTATCTTACTCTGTATTTTAACGAGAAACAAATAGATGATTGAAAATGAAGTATTTAAGGTTATTATCTAATCAATTATGTGTTTGCATCATTTTTATCGAATATATATGAATTAATACCCATAGACTGAAAATTCACAAAAACGGGGAAAACGGCAAAATATTGCCTAATTCGATGATATTTTGTTTAAGTCACATAAAGGAAAAGGGGATGATAAACATCAAAATATTGCTAAATTCGATGATTTTTCGTACTAAACAAAAGGCAAGAAAATTTGCTTAAAATGCAATATTATGCGAAATTCTGAGATTTGAAGGCCAAATCACATATCGTGATACTACATGAAATAGTATCGAAATATTGGTAAAAATGAATATATTTACTACAAACTTTATATCAAATATTTATAACAAACTACATGAAAAACGTGAAAAAAGTCAATATATAACCATATATGAGGATTTTAACTTCAAATCATAGAGCGAGGTTTCGTATTATTTAGATCCAAGAAAAGACTTGACAGTGTTGTTACCAATACAAATGATAGAAATCAATGTGTTTTCATTAGTATTAACTAAAATGTTCCTGATTTTCTGTTTATATTACCGATGGAAGATGTACACGAAAATCGCTCTATTCCGGCTGAAACGTCGATATATGCAATAAAAACAGAACTTCTCCCCTTTTCAATATCTTACTCAGTATTTTAACGAGAAACAAATAGTTGATTGAAAATGAAGTATTTAAGGTTATTATCTAATCAATTATGTGTTTGCATAATTTTTATCGTATATATATGAATTAATACACATTGCCTGAAAATTCACAAAAACGTGGAAAAACCGCAAAATATTGCCTAATTCGATGATATTTTGTTTAAATCAAATAAAGGAAAAGGGGATGATAAACGTCAAAATATTGCTCAATTCGATGATTTTTCGTACGAAACAAAATGCAAGAAAACTTGCTTAAAATGCAATATTATGCGAAATTCTGAGATTTGAAGGCCAAATCACATATCGTGATACTACATGAAATAGAATCGAAATATTGGTAAAAATGAATATATTTACGTAGTATCAAACTACATGAAAAACGTGAAAAAAGTCACTATTTAACCATATTTGAGGATTTTAACTTCAAATCATAGAGCGAGGTTTCGTATTATTTAGATCCAAGAAAAGACATATGACAATGTTGTTTCCAATACAAATGATAAAAATCAATGTGTTTTCATTAGAATTAACTAAAATGTTCCTGATTTTCCGTTTATATTACCGAGGGAAGATGTACACGTAAAACCGCTGTAATCCGGCTGAAACGTCGATATATGCAATAAAAACCGAACTTCTCCCCTTTTCATTATCTTACTCAGTATTTTAACGAGAAACAAATAGTTGATTGAAAGTGAAGTATTTAAGGTTATTATCTAATCAATTATGTGTTTGCATAATTTTTATCGTATATATATGAAATAATACCCATAGAGTGAAAATTCACAAAAACGTGGAAAAACCGCAAAATATTGCCTAATTCGATGATATTTTGTTTAAATCAAATAAAGGAAAAGGGGATGATAAACGTCAAAATATTGCTAAATTCGATGATTTTTCGTACGAAACAAAAGGCAAGAAAACTTGCTTAAAATGCAATATTATGCGAAATTCTGAGATTTGAAGGCCAAATCACATATCGTGATACTACATGAAATAGAATCTAAATATTGGTAAAAATGAATATATTTACGTAGTATCAAACTACATGAAAAACGTGAAAAAAGTCACTATTAAACCATATTTGAGGATTTTAACTTCAAATCATAGAGCGAGGTTTCGTATTATTTAGATCCAAGAAAAGACATGACAATGTTGTTTCCAATACAAATGATAAAAATCAATGTTTTTTCATTAGTATTAACTAAAATGTTCCTGATTTTCCGTTTATATTACCGATGGAAGATGTACACGAAAATCGCTCTATTCCGGCTGAAACGTCGATATATGCAATAAAAACAGAACTTCTCCCCTTTTCAATATCTTACTCAGTATTTTAACGAGAAACAAATAGATGATTGAAAATGAAGTATTTAAGGTTATTATCTAATCAATTATGTGTTTGCGTCATTTTTATCGTATATATAATGAATTAATACCCATAGACTGAAAATTCACAAAAACGTAGAAAACGGCAAAATATTGCCTAATTCGATGATATTTTGTTTAAGTCACATAAAGGAAAATGGTATGATAAACGTCAAAATATTGCTCAATTCGATGATTTTTCGTACGAAACAAAATGCAAAAAAACTTGCTTAAAATGCAATATTATGCGAAATTCTGAGATTTGAAGGCCAAATCACATATCGTGATACTACATGAAATAGTATCGAAATATTGGTAAAAATGAATATATTTACGTAGTATCAAACTACATGAAAAACGTGAAAAAAGTCACAATTTAACCATATTTGAGGATTTTAACTTCAAATCATAGAGAGAGGTTTCGTATTATTTAGATCCAAGAAAAGACATATGACAATGTTGTTTCCAATACAAATGATAAAAATGAATGTGTTTTCATTAGAATTAACTAAAATGTTCCTGATTTTCGTTTATATTACCGAGGGATGATGTACACGTAAAACCGCTCTAATCCGGCTGAAACGTCGATATATGCAATAAAAACAGAACTTCTCCCCTTTTCAATATCTTACTCATTATTTTACGAGAAACAAATAGATGATTGAAAATGAAGCATTTAAGGTTATTATCTAATCAATTATGTGTTTGCATAATTTTTATCGTATATATATGAAATAATACCCATAGAGTGAAAATTCACAAAAACGTGGAAAAACCGCAAAATATTGCCTAATTCGATTATATTTTGTTTAAATCAAATAAAGGAAAAGGGGATGATAAACGTCAAAATATTGCTAAATTCGTTGATTTTTCGTACGAAACAAAAGGCAAGAAAACATGCTTAAAATGCAATATTATGCGAAATTCTGAGATTTGAAGGCCAAATCACATATCGTGATACTACATGAAACAGTATCGAAATATTGGTAAAAATGAATATATTTACGTAGTATCAAACTACATGAAAAACGTGAAAAAAGTCACTATTTAACCATATTTGAGGATTTTAACTTCAAATCATAGAGAGAGGTTTCGTATTATTTAGATCCAAGAAAAGACATATGACAATGTTGTTTCCAATACAAATGATAAAAATGAATGTGTTTTCATTAGAATTAACTAAAATGTTCCTGATTTTCGTTTATATTACCGAGGGATGATGTACACGTAAAACCGTTCTAATCCGGCTGAAACGTCGATATATGCAATATAAACAGAACTTCTCCCCTTTTCAATATCTTACTCAGTATTTTACGAGAAACAAATAGATGATTGAAAATGAAGTATTTAAGGTTATTATCTAATCAATTATGTGTTTGCATAATTTTTATCGTATATATATGAAATAATACCCATAGAGTGAAAATTCACAAAAACGTGGAAAAACCGCAAAATATTCCCTAATTCGATGATATTTTGTTTAAATCAAATAAAGGAAAAGGGGATGATAAACGTCAAAATATTGCTAAATTCGATGATTTTTCGTACGAAACAAAAGGCAAGAAAACTTGCTTAAAATGCAATATTATGCGAAATTCTGAGATTTGAAGGCCAAATCACATATCGTGATACTACATGAAATAGAATCTAAATATTGGTAAAAATGAATATATTTACGTAATATAAAACTACATGAAAAACGTGAAAAAAGTCAATATTTAACCATATTTGAGGATTTTAACTTCAAATCATAGAGCGAGGTTTCGTATTATTTAGATCCAAGAATAGACATATGACAATGTTGTTTCCAATAAAAATTATAAAAATCAATGTGTTTTCATTAGAATTAACTAAAATGTTCTTGATTTTCCGTTTATATTACCGAGGGAAGATGTACACGTAAAACCGCTCCAATCCGGCTGAAACGTCGATATATGCAATAAAAACCGAACTTCTCCCCTTTTCGTTATCTTACTCTGTATTTTAACGAGAAACAACTAGATGATTGAAAATGAAGTATTTAAGGTTATTATCTAATCAATTATGTGTTTGCATCATTTTTATCGAATATATATGAAATAATACCCATAGAGTGAAAATTCACAAAAACGTGGAAAAACCGCAAAATATTGCCTAATTCGATGATATTTTGTTTAAATCAAATAAAGGAAAAGAGGATGATAAACGTCAAAATATTGCTAAATTCGATGATTTTTCGTACGAAACAAAATGCAAGAAAACTTGCTTAAAATGCAATATTATGCCAAATTCTGAGATTTGAAGGCCAAATCACATATCGTGATACTACATGAAATAGAATCGAAAAATTAGTAAAACTCAATATATTTACGTAGTATCAAACTACATGAAAAACGTGAAAAAAGTCACTATTTAACCATATTTGAGGATTTTAACTTCAAATCATAGAGAGAGGTTTCGTATTATTTAGATCCTAGAAAAGACAAAGACAATGTTGTTTCCAATACAAATGATAAAAATGAATGTGTTTTCATTAGAATTAACTAAAAAGTTCCTGATTTTCGTTTATATTACCGAGGGAAGATGTACACGTAAAACCGCTCTAATCCGGCTGAAACGTCGATATATGCAATAAAAACCGAACTTCTCCCCTTTTCATTATCTTACTCAGTATTTTAACGAGAAACAAATAGTTGATTGAAAGTGAAGTATTTAAGGTTATTATCTAATCAATTATGTGTTTGCATCATTTTTATCGAATATATATGAATTAATACCCATAGACTGAAAATTCACAAAAACGGGGAAAACGGCAAAATATTGCCTAATTCGATGATATTTTGTTTAAGTCACATAAAGGAAAAGGGGATGATAAACATCAAAATATTGCTAAATTCGATGATTTTTCGTACGAAACAAAAGGCAAGAAAATTTGCTTAAAATGCAATATTATGCGAAATTCTGAGATTTGAAGGCCAAATCACATATCGTGATACTACATGAAATAGTATCGAAATATTGGTAAAAATGAATATATTTACTACAAACTTTATATCAAATATTTATAACAAACTACATGAAAAACGTGAAAAAAGTCAATATATAACCATATATGAGGATTTTAACTTCAAATCATAGAGCGAGGTTTCGTATTAATTAGATCCAAGAAAAGACTTGACAGTGTTGTTACCAATACAAATGATAGAAATCAATGTGTTTTCATTAGTATTAACTAAAATGTTCCTGATTTTCTGTTTATATTACCGAGGGATGATGTACACGTAAAACCGTTCTAATCCGGCTGAAACGTCGATATATGCAATAAAAACAGAACTTCTCCCCTTTTCAATATCTTACTCAGTATTTTAACGAGAAACAAATAGTTGATTGAAAATGAAGTATTTAAGGTTATTATCTAATCAATTATGTGTTTGCATAATTTTTATCGTATATATATGAATTAATACACATTGCCTGAAAATTCACAAAAACGTGGAAAAACCGCAAAATATTGCCTAATTCGATGATATTTTGTTTAAATCAAATAAAGGAAAAGGGGATGATAAACGTCAAAATATTGCTCAATTCGATGATTTTTCGTACGAAACAAAATGCAAGAAAACTTGCTTAAAATGCAATATTATGCGAAATTCTGAGATTTGAAGGCCAAATCACATATCGTGATACTACATGAAATAGAATCGAAATATTGGTTAAAATGAATATATTTACGTAGTATCAAACTACATGAAAAACGTGAAAAAAGTCACTATTTAACCATATTTGAGGATTTTAACTTCAAATCATAGAGCGAGGTTTCGTATTATTTAGATCCAAGAAAAGACATATGACAATGTTGTTTCCAATACAAATGATAAAAATCAATGTGTTTTCATTAGAATTAACTAAAATGTTCCTGATTTTCCGTTTATATTACCGAGGGAAGATGTACACGTAAAACCGCTGTAATCCGGCTGAAACGTCGATATATGCAATAAAAACCGAACTTCTCCCCTTTTCATTATCTTACTCAGTATTTTAACGAGAAACAAATAGTTGATTGAAAGTGAAGTATTTAAGGTTATTATCTAATCAATTATGTGTTTGCATAATTTTTATCGTATATATATGAATTAAAACCCATAGACTGAAAATTCACAGAAACGTGGAAAACGGCAAAATATTGCCTAATTCGATGATATTTTGTTTAAGTCACATAAAGGAAAAGGGGATGGTAAACGTCAAAATATTGCTAAATTCGATGATTTTTCGTACGAAACAAAAGGCAAGAAAACTTGCTTAAAATGCAATATTATGCGAAATTCTGAGATTTGAAGGCCAAATCACATATCGTGATACTACATGAAATAGTATCGAAATATTGGTAAAAATGAATATATTTACGTAATATCAAACTACACGAAAAACGTGAAAAAAGTCAATATTTAACCATATTTGAGGATTTTAACTTAAAATCATAGAGCGAGGTTTCGTATTATTTAGATCCAAGAATAGACATATGACAATGTTGTTTCCAATACAAATTATAAAAATCAATGTGTTTTCATTAGAATTAACTAAAATGTTCTTGATTTTCCGTTTATATTACCGAGGGAAGATGTACACGTAAAACTGCTCTAATCCGGCTGAAACGTCGATATATGCAATAAAAACCGAACTTCTCCCCTTTTCATTATCTTACTCAGTATTTTAACGAGAAACAAATAGATGATTGAAAATGAAGTATTTAAGGTTATTATCTAATCAATTATGTGTTTGCATCATTTTTATCGTATATATATGAATTAATACCCATAGACTGAAAATTCACAAAAACGTGGAAAACGGCAAAATATTGCCTAATTCGATGATATTTTGTTTAAGTCACATAAAGGAAAAGGGGATGATAAACATCAAAATATTGCTAAATTCGATGATTTTTCGTACGAAACAAAAGGCAAGAAAACTTGCTTAAAATGCAATATTATGCGAAATTCTGAGATTTGAAGGCCAAATCACATATCGTGATACTACATGAAATAGTATCGAAATATTGGTAAAAATGAATATATTTACGTTATATCAAACTACATGAAAAACGTGAAAAAGTCACTATTTAACCATATATGAGAATTTTAACTTCAAATCATAGAGCGAGGTTTCGTATTATTTAGATCCAAGAAAAGACATATGACAGTGTTGTTACCAATACAAATGATAAAAATCAATGTGTTTTCATTAGTATTAACTAAAATGTTCCTGATTTTCTGTTTATATTACCGATGGAAGATGTACACGAAAATCGCTCTATTCCGGCTGAAACGTCGATATATGCAATAAAAACAGAACTTCTCCCCTTTTCAATATCTTACTCAGTATTTTAACGAGAAACAAATAGTTGATTGAAAATGAAGTATTTAAGGTTATTATCTAATCAATTATGTGTTTGCATAATTTTTATCGTATATATATGAATTAATACCCATAGACTGTAAATTCACAAAAACGTGGAAAACGGCAAAATATTGCCTAATTCGATGATATTTTGTTTAAGTCACATAAAGGAAAAGGGGATGATAAACGTCAAAATATTGCTAAATTCGATTATTTTTCGTACGAAACAAAATGCAAGAAAACTTGCTTAAAATGTAATATTATGCGAAATTCTGAGATTTGAAGGCCAAATCACATATCGTGATACTATATGAAATTGAATCGAAATATTGGTAAAACTCAATATATTTACGTAGCATCAAACTACATGAAAAACGTGAAAAAAGTCACTATTTAACCATATTTGAGGATTTTAACTTCAAATCATAGAGAGAGGTTTCGTATTATTTAGATCCAAGAAAAGACATATGACAATGTTGTTTCCAATACAAATGATAAAAATGAATGTGTTTTCATTAGAATTAACTAAAATGTTCCTGATTTTCGTTTATATTACCGAGGGATGATGTACACGTAAAACCGTTCTAATCCGGCTGAAACGTCGATATATGCAATAAAAACCGAACTTCTCCCCTTTTCAATATCTTACTCAGTATTTTTCGAGAAACAAATAGATGATTGAAAATGAAGTATTTAAGGTTATTATCTATTCAATTATGTGTTTGCATAATTTTTATCGTATATATATGAAATAATACCCATAGAGTGAAAATTCACAAAAACGTGGAAAAACCGCAAAATATTGCCTAATTCGATGATATTTTGTTTAAATCAAATAAAGGAAAAGGGGATGATAAACGTCAAAATATTGCTCAATTCGATGATTTTTCGTACGAAACAAAATGCAAGAAAACTTGCTTAAAATGCAATATTATGCGAAATTCTGAGATTTGAAGGCCAAATCACATATCGTGATACTACATGAAATAGAATCGAAATATTGGTTAAAATGAATATATTTACGTAGTATCAAACTACATGAAAAACGTGAAAAAAGTCACTATTTAACCATATTTGAGGATTTTAACTTCAAATCATAGAGCGAGGTTTCGTATTATTTAGATCCAAGAAAAGACATATGACAATGTTGTTTCCAATACAAATGATAAAAATCAATGTGTTTTCATTAGAATTAACTAAAATGTTCCTGATTTTCCGTTTATATTACCGAGGGAAGATGTACACGTAAAACCGCTGTAATCCGGCTGAAACGTCGATATATGCAATAAAAACCGAACTTCTCCCCTTTTCATTATCTTACTCAGTATTTTAACGAGAAACAAATAGTTGATTGAAAGTGAAGTATTTAAGGTTATTATCTAATCAATTATGTGTTTGCATAATTTTTATCGTATATATATGAATTAAAACCCATAGACTGAAAATTCACAGAAACGTGGAAAACGGCAAAATATTGCCTAATTCGATGATATTTTGTTTAAGTCACATAAAGGAAAAGGGGATGGTAAACGTCAAAATATTGCTAAATTCGATGATTTTTCGTACGAAACAAAAGGCAAGAAAACTTGCTTAAAATGCAATATTATGCGAAATTCTGAGATTTGAAGGCCAAATCACATATCGTGATACTACATGAAATAGTATCGAAATATTGGTAAAAATGAATATATTTACGTAATATCAAACTACACGAAAAACGTGAAAAAAGTCAATATTTAACCATATTTGAGGATTTTAACTTAAAATCATAGAGCGAGGTTTCGTATTATTTAGATCCAAGAATAGACATATGACAATGTTGTTTCCAATACAAATTATAAAAATCAATGTGTTTTCATTAGAATTAACTAAAATGTTCTTGATTTTCCGTTTATATTACCGAGGGAAGATGTACACGTAAAACCGCTCTAATCCGGCTGAAACGTCGATATATGCAATAAAAACCGAACTTCTCCCCTTTTCATTATCTTACTCAGTATTTTAACGAGAAACAAATAGATGATTGAAAATGAAGTATTTAAGGTTATTATCTAATCAATTATGTGTTTGCATCATTTTTATCGTATATATATGAATTAATACCCATAGAGTGAAAATTCACAAAAACGTGGAAAACGGCAAAATATTGCCTAATTCGATGATATTTTGTTTAAGTCACATAAAGGAAAAGGGGATGATAAACATCAAAATATTGCTAAATTCGATGATTTTTCGTACGAAACAAAAGGCAAGAAAACTTGCTTAAAATGCAATATTATGCGAAATTCTGAGATTTGAAGGCCAAATCACATATCGTGATACTACATGAAATAGTATCGAAATATTGGTAAAAATGAATATATTTACGTTATATCAAACTACATGAAAAACGTGAAAAAGTCACTATTTAACCATATATGAGAATTTTAACTTCAAATCATAGAGCGAGGTTTCGTATTATTTAGATCCAAGAAAAGACATATGACAGTGTTGTTACCAATACAAATGATAAAAATCAATGTGTTTTCATTAGTATTAACTAAAATGTTCCTGATTTTCTGTTTATATTACCGATGGAAGATGTACACGAAAATCGCTCTATTCCGGCTGAAACGTCGATATATGCAATAAAAACAGAACTTCTCCCCTTTTCAATATCTTACTCAGTATTTTAACGAGAAACAAATAGTTGATTGAAAATGAAGTATTTAAGGTTATTATCTAATCAATTATGTGTTTGCATAATTTTTATCGTATATATATGAATTAATACCCATAGACTGTAAATTCACAAAAACGTGGAAAACGGCAAAATATTGCCTAATTCGATGATATTTTGTTTAAGTCACATAAAGGAAAAGGGGATGATAAACGTCAAAATATTGCTAAATTCGATTATTTTTCGTACGAAACAAAATGCAAGAAAACTTGCTTAAAATGTAATATTATGCGAAATTCTGAGATTTGAAGGCCAAATCACATATCGTGATACTATATGAAATTGAATCGAAATATTGGTAAAACTCAATATATTTACGTAGCATCAAACTACATGAAAAACGTGAAAAAAGTCACTATTTAACCATATTTGAGGATTTTAACTTCAAATCATAGAGAGAGGTTTCGTATTATTTAGATCCAAGAAAAGACATATGACAATGTTGTTTCCAATACAAATGATAAAAATGAATGTGTTTTCATTAGAATTAACTAAAATGTTCCTGATTTTCGTTTATATTACCGAGGGATGATGTACACGTAAAACCGTTCTAATCCGGCTGAAACGTCGATATATGCAATAAAAACCGAACTTCTCCCCTTTTCAATATCTTACTCAGTATTTTACGAGAAACAAATAGATGATTGAAAATGAAGTATTTAAGGTTATTATCTATTCAATTATGTGTTTGCATAATTTTTATCGTATATATATGAAATAATACCCATAGAGTGAAAATTCACAAAAACGTGGAAAAACCGCAAAATATTGCCTAATTCGATGATATTTTGTTTAAATCAAATAAAGGAAAAGGGGATGATAAACGTCAAAATATTGCTAAATTCGATGATTTTTCGTATGAAACAAAAGGCAAGAAAACTTGCTTAAAATGCAATATTATGCGAAACTCTGAGATTTGAAGGCCAAATCACATATCGTGATACTACATGAAATAGAATCTAAATATTGGTAAAAATGAATATATTTACGTAGTATCAAACTACATGAAAAACGTGAAAAAAGTCAATATTTAACCATATTTGAGGATTTTAACTTCATATCATAGAGCGAGGTTTCGTATTATTTAGATCCAAGAAAAGACATATGACAATGTTGTTTCCAATACAAATGATAAAAATCAATGTTTTTTCATTAGTATTAACTAAAATGTTCCTGATTTTCCGTTTATATTACCGATGGAAGATGTACACGAAAATCGCTCTATTCCGGCTGAAACGTCGATATATGCAATAAAAACAGAACTTCTCCCCTTTTCAATATCTTACTCAGTATTTTAACGAGAAACAAATAGATGATTGAAAATGAAGTATTTAAGGTTATTATCTAATCAATTATGTGTTTGCGTCATTTTTATCGTATATATAACGAATTAATACCCATAGACTGAAAATTCACAAAAACGTAGAAAACGGCAAAATATTGCCTAATTCGATGATATTTTGTTTAAGTCACATAAAGGAAAATGGGATGATAAACGTCAAAATATTGCTAAATTCGATGATTTTTCGTACGAAACAAAGTGCAAGAAAAGTTGCTTAAAATGCAATATTATGCGAAATTCTGAGATTTGAAGGCCAAATCACATATCGTGATACTACATGAAATAGAATCGAAATATTGGTAAAAATGAATATATTTACGTAGTATCAAACTACATGAAAAACGCGAAAAAAGTCAATATTTAACCATATTTGAGGATTTTAACTTCAAATCATAGAGCGAGGTTTCGTATTATTTAGATCCAAGAAAAGACATATGACAATGTTGTTTCCAATACAAATTATAAAAATCAATGTGTTTTTATTAGAATTAACTAAAATGTTCCTGATTTTTCGTTTATATTACCGAGGGAAGATGTACACGTAAAACCGCTCTAATCCGGCTGAAACGTCGATATATGCAATAAAAACCGAACTTCTCCCCTTTTCAATATCTTACTCAGTATTTTAACGAGAAACAAATAGATGATTGAAAATGAAGTATTTAAGATTATTATCTAATCAATTATGTGTTTGCGTCATTTTTATCGTATATATAATGAATTAATACCCATAGACTGAAAATTCACAAAAACGTAGAAAACGGCAAAATATTGCCTAATTCGATGATATTTTGTTTAAGTCACATAAAGGAAAATGGGATGATAAACGTCAAAATATTGCTAAATTCGATGATTTTTCGTACGAAACAAAGTGCAAGAAAACTTGCTTAAAATGCAATATTAAGCGAAATTCTGAGATTTGAAGGCCAAATCACATATTGTGATACTACATGAAATAGAATCGAAATATTGGTAAAAATGAATATATTTACGTAGTATTAAACTACATGAAAAACGTGAAAAAAGTCACTATTTAACCATATTTGAGGATTTTAACTTCAAATCATAGAGCGAGGTTTCGTATTATTTAGATCCAAGAAAAGACATGACAGTGTTGTTACCAATACAAATGATAAAAATCAATGTGTTTTCATTAGTATTAACTAAAATGGTCCTGATTTTCTGTTTATATTACCGATGGAAGATGTACACGAAAATCGCTCTATTCCGGCTGAAACGTCGATATATACAATAAAAACAGAACTTCTCCCCTTTTCAATATCTTACTCAGTATTTTAACGAGAAACAAATAGTTGATTGAAAATGAAGTATTTAAGGTTATTATCTAATCAATTATGTGTTTGCATAATTTTTATCGTATATATATGAATTAATACCCATAGACTGTAAATTCACAAAAACGTGGAAAACGGCAAAATATTGCCTAATTCGATGATATTTTGTTTAAGTCACATAAAGGAAAAGGGGATGATAAACGTCAAAATATTGCTAAATTCGATTATTTTTCGTACGAAACAAAATGCAAGAAAACTTGCTTAAAATGTAATATTATGCGAAATTCTGAGATTTGAAGGCCAAATCACATATCGTGATACTACATGAAATAGAATAGAAATATTGGTAAAAATGAATATATTTACGTAGTATCAAACTACATGAAAAACGTGAAAAAAGTCACTATTTAACCATATTTGAGGATTTTAACTTCAAATCATAGAGCGAGGTTTCGTATTATTTAGATCCAAGAAAAGACATATGACAATGTTGTTTCCAATACAAATGATAAAAATCAATGTGTTTTCATTAGAATTAACTAAAATGTTCCTGATTTTCCGTTTATATTACCGAGGGAAGATGTACACGTAAAACCGCTGTAATCCGGCTGAAACGTCGATATATGCAATAAAAACCGAACTTCTCCCCTTTTCATTATCTTACTCAGTATTTTACGAGAAACAAATAGATGATTGAAAATGAAGTATTTAAGGTTATTATCTAATCAATTATGTGTTTGCATAATTTTTATCGTATATATATGAAATAATACCCATAGAGTGAAAATTCACAAAAACGTGGAAAAACCGCAAAATATTGCCTAATTCGATGATATTTTGTTTAAATCAAATAAAGGAAAAGGGGATGATAAACGTCAAAATATTGCTAAATTCGATGATTTTTCGTACGAAACAAAAGGCAAGAAAACTTGCTTAAAATGCAATATTATGCGAAATTCTGAGATTTGAAGGCCAAATCACATATCGTGATACTACATGAAATAGAATCTAAATATTGGTAAAAATGAATATATTTACGTAGTATCAAACTACATGAAAAACGTGAAAAAAGTCACCATTTAACCATATTTGAGGATTTTAACTTCATATCATAGAGCGAGGTTTCGTATTATTTAGATCCAAGAAAAGACATATGACAATGTTGTTTCCAATACAAATGATAAAAATCAATGTTTTTTCATTAGTATTAACTAAAATGTTCCTGATTTTCCGTTTATATTACCGATGGAAGATGTACACGAAAATCGCTCTATTCCGGCTGAAACGTCGATATATGCAATAAAAACCGAACTTCTCCCCTTTTCAATATCTTACTCAGTATTTTAACGAGAAACAAATAGATGATTGAAAATGAAGTATTTAAGGTTATTATCTAATCAATTATGTGTTTGCATAATTTTTATCGTATATATATGAAATAATACCCATAGAGTGAAAATTCACAAAAACGTGGAAAAACCGCAAAATATTGCCTAATTCGATGATATTTTGTTTAAATCAAATAAAGGAAAAGGGGATGATAAACGTCAAAATATTGCTCAATTCGATGATTTTTCGTACGAAACAAAATGCAAGAAAACTTGCTTAAAATGCAATATTATGCGAAATTCTGAGATTTGAAGGCCAAATCACATATCGTGATACTACATGAAATAGAATCGAAATATTGGTAAAAATGAATATATTTACGTAGTATCAAACTACATGAAAAACGTGAAAAAAGTCACTATTTAACCATATTTGAGGATTTTAACTTCAAATCATAGAGCGAGGTTTCGTATTATTTAGATCCAAGAAAAGACATATGACAATGTTGTTTCCAATACAAATGATAAAAATCAATGTGTTTTCATTAGAATTAACTAAAATGTTCCTGATTTTCCGTTTATATTACCGAGGGAAGATGTACACGTAAAACCGCTGTAATCCGGCTGAAACGTCGATATATGCAATAAAAACCGAACTTCTCCCCTTTTCATTATCTTACTCAGTATTTTACGAGAAACAAATAGATGATTGAAAATGAAGTATTTAAGGTTATTATCTAATCAATTATGTGTTTGCATAATTTTTATCGTATATATATGAAATAATACCCATAGAGTGAAAAATTCACAAAAACGTGGAAAAACCGCAAAATATTGCCTAATTCGATGATATTTTGTTTAAATCAAATAAAGGAAAAGGGGATGATAAACGTCAAAATATTGCT